>NW_006285049.1:6204557-6211539 GCF_000327345.1 Myotis davidii | reverse complement strand
CACACCCTGATAACTCATATCAGCAGGTCTGCAGGGCCTCCATTCCCCTTCTTCTGGGGGTGCAGAGAAATGGAACTCAGTGGCAAATAGTCTTTTCCATGAAGAACGGTACATGTCCTCACTATGTTTATGTGCTCGAAAAAGGTATTCCAGGCAAAATTAAAAGGGCTGTGTTATAAGCCCCAAAAGTGAAAAATTCAACCTAACCACTTACATGATTTCTACCCGTAATAGAATGACAAAGTTATAAGATTCATTTTATTGCCCGGTTTATGGAAATTGAGTTTATTATGTTACCATAACCCAGACAAGTGAAGATTTTCTTTAACTAAATTCCACTCTGTGAGTGTAATTTAAAACTAGATTGTGAAAGTAGACAAAGCACAGAAATGGCGGAATATTGATTGTACCACTCCAGGGTGCGATATGGCTAGTTTCTTACATTCAATATTGTTGAATCAGAGCAGCTAGACTTGCTGATCTGGGCTGGGAGAATCATATTCCATATACTATGATGGGGAGAATAGACTGTGGATATATATTAGTTGCTTTTTAAAACAAGAGTTTTAATTTTTCTTCTCCAAAATGTGGAGATTCAGAAGTGGCTGACCTACAGGGGAATTTCCCTGTAGAACTATTTCTCTGTGGGCTCCAAGGTGCAGAGCAGCACCAAAACATCCTAAGTGGCAAGGAGCTTGCTTCCTCTCCTTCTAAGAGATAAAATAAGTCCACTTTCTGACAACTTAGACAAGAAGCTTCATCTTCCCTCCCTCCTTCTCTTCCTCTCACTCTTCCTTCCCTCCTTTCTTTGTCCTTTTACTTCCTCTTCTCTCCCTCTGAACTAAAAAACAACACAGATGGACAGTAGGAAAAACAGAGGCCTAAAGTGAAGCAAAACTTGCCTCCTTCTCTAGCCTGTTCCCTCCTTCCTTACTTCCTTCCTTCCTTCCTTCCTTCCTTCCTTCCTTCCTTCCTTCTTTCCTCTAGGCACTTCTCCACATCCTAGTGATAGAGATAGGATACAAATGGTCAGACAAAACAAGGTGTATATGTTATAGCAGCCTTTCAGTGTATTTTCCTTCTGAGGTTTGTAACTCAAATTCAAAGTAAATTCTTTAAGGTTAAACCTTGGCCCTTTCAAGGTATTGATTTCACAGCTTGGCAATGATTTGTGTTAAAACTTGATATAATATTAAATTTCACACAGAACTGTAACTTTTTAGATTGAAGGAGAAAATGTATATGTGTTTTTTAATCTTATCACTTCAAAGGAGATCTGTGTTAGAAAATGAAAAATGTATGGGGCACTAAACAATTAGGTGAAGTGGGGCTTTGAGGTTTTGGAGAAAAAAAAGAACTCTTTATAAGAACTGGAAACAAAGATACTGGGCATTATCCAAGAAGCTTTCATAATAGAGGTTTGTTACTCAAATGGTTATCTTGGCGAGCTTTAATTTATGGTCTTTAATGGGTAGGAAATCTCTAAGTGAGAAGAAAGAGTTAGAACCCCATAAGAAGGCCATAAATGGGTCTTGACAAGGTGGCTTAAAAGGAGACATTATGACATCCAGGGGACAAGAACTTCCATCTTGTTCTTAGAATGTGTAATTTGCATCAAAATCATCAAAGTTATCATCAGATAATATTTCTTAAGCTCTTTTAAAAATCTGGTATCTTAAGATCCATACAAAACCAAACACATAACCACACATAGTTAATGTTATTCCCTTTACATTTTTATGTTGTTAACAACCTTTTCCCAAAATGTCTCAACTCTAAATGCCAATATCACAAGAAAAAAATTTTGCAAATACCATTTTTCACACTGATAGAAATGGAAGATATGCACACACACACACACACACACACACACACACACACACACTCACCAGAGACTTGCAAGTCCCTAGGACTGAAATATAGAACTGACTGTAAATAGTTCAGGACTACATTATGAAAAAGGCAGGAAAAATAAATGCAAAAGTAACAAGTCTATTATATACTACCATACATACTCTGAAGAGAAAGATATTCACAAAGAACTTTGTAAAGGTAAATAACACCAGAGAGAGAACAATTATGATCATGCAGTGGTTATTCTAGTAATCCTACGATGGTTGACTTGGTTAATTTCAATTTACAGGAGAGTACTTTTCAGGACACTCTCTGGAGAGAAGATAATGGGACTGTGTTAATAATCCCCTCGACTGAGCTCTAAAAGAACCCCACAAAACTTTGAGGAATGAGGAGTGATGAAACTGGAGTACATAAGGTAATGCAAAACCTTGTCAGAAATACAGACATCCTCTATTAAGACTTCAAGAAGATGTTGTGTGGCCTCAGGCAATGCATAATTTTACAATTGTTCCAACTACTGAGGGTCGTCTGTATGTAGATTTCTTGGCACTGCACTAAGTACCTTAGATACAGTGAGCACAACAAACTAGCCAAGGGTATACCATTTTCCCTGTTTTATAATTGAGAAAATGGAGTGAGGAAGGTTCACTTTTTGACACCCTCCTCAGCTAAAAAGGTGAGAGGACAGAAGCTTTAGGGCCGTGATTATACAGCCATACACAGTGAGGGAGCTGGAGCCCTGCACAACCTGAGTTCCAGAGCTGTATGAACTTTCACTTCTGCATTTCTGCACACACTCTCCTAATTTCTGCTGGGAGAGGCTGGGCAAATATCACAACTCATTTTTCAGCTGTGGAAGTGGTCTCAAGGAGGTTAAACTTTATATAAAACAAATGGTAGAGCTCTGGTTCAAATGGGATTGTGCTAATCCAGTCCCCACTCTTCCTCCAAACACACATTCTCCAAAAAATACAAGTAGTGGGGTCCAGGGCCCAAGAGTCAGGCTAAGGGATAATTACTCATCAGGTGCTCAGAAAACACTCAAAAGTCTGTAGATAGGCATTTCTTACTCATTTTGATCCTGCACACGCACACACACACACACCATACCATACGCCACAAAGCTATAGATTATTAGTTGGTAACTTATTATTATTGAAAGAATTACAGGCAAAAAAATGAGGCCAAACATTTTGTTTAATATAGTTAATGTAGTCAGGTGTGGAAAACTTAGAACTTTTGACACATATATCTCAATGTTCTTAGTCCTGTGCAAGCATGATTATCCACACTAATAGAAACCATAGCTCTCCAACCTCCTTCCAAGCTCTTTCTCTCAGAGGACATATTAGTTGCTTTTTTGTGTGTGTTTGGATCTGTCCAACCTGCATCTTCCTGGCGCAGACTCCCTTTGAAGGCTCCAAAAGTACTAGTAAGAAGACAGAAGTGTTAAGATAGCTTCATGATGTCATTAATAAGGCAACACTGACCTCAGAACTTAATTCATCTTGGAAAGCATACATATTGAGCAGTTTCTTGCTGAGGAGAGAGAAAATGTCATTTTCTGCTGTTAAGGAGAGAATGGAGTGGGGGTAGGGTGAGTGAGAGGGTCAGAGTCTGGCATCCTGACAGCTGGATCCTTGGGAGGAGTGTCAGATGACTCTTGCCCCTGCCAAATAGGCTTTCCCCAGTTGTTTCAAAGTCTCCAAAATGCTAATAAAAATACTTTCACATTTTCATTTGTATTGGCTAGCTTGTATTAAAGTACTGCCAGCTGCTATAATAGATACAATTTGAAATCTCCATGGTTTAACACAATAGCAGTTTTTCATAATGTGCAAGAAGAGGTGATGGAGGAGGTAAGGGTCGTGGTGAGGGGGGAGGATGTGGTACTCTGGCCCACATAGTTATTCAGGCACTCATGCTGATGGAGGACCTACCATTTTCAACATGTGACATCGAAGGTTGCTCTGGGTGGCAACATCTACTCTACCCACACAGGCAGAAGGAAAAGGCAGAGAAGCCTCACTTACTTGTTTACCACTTGGGTCTGTAAATGACACAAAGACAAAAATCCTTGACATTTATATCCTCTAAATGAGAATTAGCCACATGAACATAGAAGGGCGGCAAGGTACTTGGAAATAGAGTCTGGCTGGAAGCATCTCCTAGAAACAGCTGTTGGAAGGGGAGCACAGATACTTGGTGGAGAATTAGCCTGCTCTGCTACAACATTCTTTAGTGCAAGTAATAGAAACAGACTCTGGTGAACTTCAGTAGTAAAAGGAACCTCCTAGGAGGATATTAAGTGGCTCAGAGAACCAATAGGGACATTTGTGGGGTGAAGTTGCAAAATCTACCTAAAGGTTTTGTGAAGATTTGGCTGTTGAAATAAAGAAATATTTTTTTCTTTTCTTTTCTCTTATCTTCCCTTTTTTGTTTTTAAATTTTTATTAAATTTATTGGGGTGATATTGGTTAATAAAATTATATAGGTTTAAGGTATACAATTTTATGATACATCATCTACATATTTATTGTGTGCTCACACCCAAAGTCAAGTCTCCTTCCATTATCATTTATCCTGCCTTTTCCGTCTTCTATCTTCCCTACCCTTTTTCCCTCTGGTAATCACCACATTGCTGTCAGTGTCTATTAGTTTCCCCCTTTGCATAATACCTTCACCTTTTTACCTAGCCCACTAACCCTCCTCCCCTTTGACAGCTGTTGTCCTGTTCTCTGTATCTATGAGTCTGCCTCTATTTTGTTTGTTAGTTTACTTTGTTCATTAGACTCCAAGTATAGGTGAAATCACATAGTATTTGTCTTTCTCTGGCTTGTTTCACTCAGTGTAATACTCTCCAGGTCCATCCATCCTGTCACAAAAGGAAAGATGTCCTTCTTTTTTACAGCTAAGTAGTATTACATTGTATACAGTATCACAGCTTCTTTATGTACACATCTACTGATGGGCACTTGGGCTGCTTCCAAATCTTGGCTATTGTAAATAATGCTGCAATGAATTTAACCAAGGATGTAAAAGACCTATAGTGGGAAATTATAAGACACTAAAAAAGAAATGGGAGAAGATACAAATAAGTGGAAGCATATACCATGTTCATGGATAGAAAGAATTCACACCATTAAAATGTCCATACTGCCTGAAGCAATCTACAGATTCAATGCAATTCCTATCAAGATACCAATGGCACATTTCACAGAACTAAAAAAGAAAAATTTCCAAAAATTTATATGGAGCCACAAAGGACCCTGAACAGCCCCAGCAATCTTGAGAAAGAAGAACAAAGTTGGAGGAATCACACTACCTGATATCAAACTAAATTACAAAACCATAGTAATCAAGACAGCATACTACTGACGTAAAAACAGACATATAGATCAATGAAACAGAATAAAAAGCCCAGAAATGAACCCATGTCTTTATGGTCAATTAATATTTTACAAAGGAGGCAAAAACATACAATGGGGTAAAGATAGTCCATTTAATAAATGGTGTGGGGAAAAATGGACAGGTACATGCAAAAAATGAAACTAGACCACCTTCTTACACCATACACAATAGTAAATTCAAAATGGATTAAAGACGTAACTGTTAGACTTGAAACCATAAAAATCTGAGAAGAAAAAATAGGCAGTAAAATCTCAAACATTTCTCATAACAATATTTTTTCTGATATATCTCCTTCAGCTAGGGAAACAAAAGAAATATAGTCTCTTTATCTCTGAGTTAAAAAAATGTCTCTGTGTGTGTGTGTGTGTGAGAGAGAGAGAGAGAGAGAGAGAGAGAGAGAGAGAGAGAGAGGTTGGAAGAGAATGAGGCCCCTCCAGTCTATGGATTGCCTCTATTAATCAAGTATCAACAACTGATCTAAGCAGCTCTTGTTGGGGGCAGAAAGGGTCATGCTATAAAGTAGGGCTATACTTTTCAGTGGACATGGATGAAATCAGTTAAATTAGAAAATTAGGAAAGGATATTGGGTCTGGCAGGCAAAGTACCTGATGACTGTCACTGAACATAGATGGAACTGAATCCAAAGTAATTTCTCTTAAACTCTAGTATTCTGTTGTGTACTGTTATGTAACTGTTGATATGTGAATATACCTTAATATAGTGCTTTAGACATGGTAGACACTAAATAAATCTCAAGTAGACTATTTACTTCTTATGGTTAGGAATTATGCTTTACTTTTCCTTTACATATGCTGAGACATAGAGTATGGGCTCAATAAATTCTTGCTGGATGCAATTGAATGGTGAAAGGGGCTAAACAGAAATCTTGAAGCAAGCATAAATGAATAAATTCCAACACACAATTGGTAACAATTTGGTTTGTTTACTTCTTTGATTCTCTGAAGAAGGCCAAATTCAATATAATAATAAACACTTATCAAAAGGATATCTTGTGTTTAACTAAAATTCAGAATATTATGTTCCTTAGATTATTAGGTAAATAAAAGTAACAAGGAAAGATAAAGTAGGACAAAATAAGAAATTATGGGAGGACTACAAAAGTCTTAGAAAGTAGAACAAATCATGAGGATTAAAATTCATCTTGACTCAACTGTCAAGATAGAAAATTTTCATTTTTTAAAGGTTGAATTTCTATTCTTTACTTGGTAGCAGAAAAAAGTTACTCTTACTATTGAAATTAGACATAAAGTGGGCCTTGAATAAATGCATAAATGTCCCTTCATTATTAAGTGGCACATGGATTGAGACAGAAGCCAGGCACAGGGGAAAAAATGTCCTTCTTGACAGAGAATCTGGATAAGAAAAGAAATGATGACATTCTAGAATAAGAAAATAATGCCTTAAGGATAGTTTCTTTCCTTGTCATAATATAAGTCCTTAGTATAACTCTTCTTTTCTTTTTTAAATTGGATAACACTGAATTTGCATATTTCATTTCTCAATTGTCCATGGTAAATGAGAGGATAGCATGAAAGAATGTAGATAATTGGTATTAACAGATACTTTCTAAGCCTTATTACTTCATTTTATCTATTAATTTTAATCTTCAGCCCATCTGATCTCTTACCAGAATTGCAATAAACAGCTCATGAACATTGTTTTGATTTTTAGTTCTTTTTTTTCAAAGTTCTCT
>NW_006285049.1:6197657-6203828 GCF_000327345.1 Myotis davidii | reverse complement strand
AAAGCACATACTGTGTGACCCACAAGGTACTGGGCCCTGTAAGGAATAATGAAATGAATACAAATCTTTATTGTTTTACTGAAGTTAGGCTTTTGCTAGAAAACAGTAAAATCCTATATAATAAAAGGGTAATATGCAAATTGACCCTAACAGCAGAACGACCAGAATGACCACTCAACCAGTCACTATGAAGCGCACTGACTACCTCTTGGTCCCTTTTCCCAGCCGGCAGGCTCCCATAGCCCGATGGTGAACAGGGAACCGGGGGTGGGTGGTGAGGGTGCGGGTGGTGTCAGGCCAAGGCCCTGCCCCACCAATTGCCCCCCACACAGAGGGCGACCTGCAACAGGGGCAGGAGCAGGCAGAATGGCTGACATCTTTGTTCCTCCCCCTGGCAAATGGGGAACTGGGGGTGGAGGGTGGCAGGGGGTGGGGCCAGCTGTGAGCAGCCAGGGAAGATGGCCCTAATTGCAGGCCAGGGCTAGGGACCATACCTGCTCACGAATTTCATGTGCCAGGCCTCTAGTCTATAATAATAAAAGCGCAATATGCTAATTAGACTGGATGTCCTTCTGGATGTCTTTCCAGATGACCTTCCAGACGAAGTGAGGGTTTCCCAGGTCCCGGGTGCCTGCGGGCGCCCGGAGGGAAACCCAGGCCCTGGTGTCTGCTGGCAGTTGGAGGGAAGCCTGGGTTCCAGGTGCCATAGGGAAGCCGGTGCCAGCAGCCAGGGGAAGGAAGGCCTACTCTTGCACGAATTTCATGCACTGGGCCTCTAGTATCTAATAAAATGCTAACTTAAGTGACATACACTATATATGTCATAAAGTTTCTGTGGAGAGAATAGTGTGTGGGGATTAGAATTGTTAGGAAGGCTTTTGAGGAAGTTGGAGTTTGGGTTGGGCCTTAAATGATTTACAAGAAATATATAGGTAGAAAGGAAAGAAGGGAAGACCAAGAGTGAGACTATGGTGCCCAGAAAGTTCCTCCTGCCTGGTGGGGCTGAGGTGCCAAGATGTTTTCCATTATTAAATGTTGACTTGATTCAAGGATTGTGCGGGTGGAAGAGAGCCCTGTGCCCAGTTCTGCAGTAGCAAATATATGCCACGTGCTTTTCTTGGCACATAGTTTCAAGCAGGCACTGTGAATGTTTTAGCATCAGAGATGAAATTCATTTCCCATTGTAATTGGTGACTTTCTTGGGCACTTTCTCCATGATCACAGCTGTAGAGATTTATATGTGGACAACAGAGAAATAAAAAGTAAACTCCTCTCTCTTTGAAAAAGATCTGTCCCCCAGCTCTTTAGTTCCTTTTATCTCGCCACTCCTGTTCAGGAAAAGTAATGAGAAGTACAAATAAACACCTATGTTGTGAAAAGTCACACATACCCTCTACTTTAATTCTTTAAAGCACCTTAGAGTTAAAATCTGCATTGTTGGTGGGCCAATGGGTCTCAGCATTCTCCTGACTTTCTATAAGCAGGACCTTATGTCCAACACAAAGTGGCTTGCAAAATCCATGGACCAAGAACCTAGTTGATATGAAGGATAAATCACTCCTGACAACGATCTAAATTTATGGTGGCTGTCTCACCACAAAGGCAAAGCAATGGATTTTCCCTTATTGTGAGCTCCCTGACCTAACTCTCTAAAAAATTGTTTCCGCTTCACTCAGTATCCCCAAACATTAAAAAAAAAAAAGAAGATATTTAAAGAATGTTTACAAAATGCTTTTAGTTACTAATAGCTGCTGAGCTTTAGGAGGAATTTGACATGACATGAGCCTGTCAAATATGATCTGCAGGTAACTGGCCTCCAGAGATAACTTGAATGATTGGACCCATCAAACTAAAACTTGGACCAAATCTTATTGAACAAACTGATTTTACTTAGTTATTTTTATATTATCTTCTGTACTGGAAAACGTAAGGTAGACAAATAACATTAGAACAATTTACAGTTACTGCAGAACAATTTTTAGAGTTGGCCAGGGTTTAAACCCAAGCCAAATATTATTCCCCTGAAGTTATTTAAAAGAAAATATAAGAAGACAAGATAATTTTAGTTGGTAAATCATGGGTGTCAAGCTACACTTAACCTTTGGCTGTTACAAGTTTCTGTCATCAGATACATAACTTTTAAATCAAATTGTTGGTGTTTTTAGGCGATCTGATAACACCAGTGAAATACTTTACTCAGTGATGTCCTTTATCTCTCAAAGTGGTGCGTCTGAGGGCTGTAAGTGTGTTGAGAGAAGGCACTGCACTCTACTCTTCTGTGCATCTCCTGTAGTCCCTGGCACAGTGCCTGGCACCATGAAATAGTTATGGAATTACATTATTTTAAATACTGTTTCCTGACACAGTTTTATTTACATTTAATTACATATCATGAATTTGAGTGGTATGTAATGGAATGTAGTGATATAGATCACAATAATATAAGGGATCTGGGGAGCTGACAATGTGGGTTTCAGGGAACATTTGAGACCAAAATCTTAAATGAAATGAATTTAGTTATTTCTAGAAAAATTTAGTTATTTCCTCTTATTGAAAATATGCCAATCATCATTAAGCCAAATCAATATAATAAACATGATTGAAGGTGTAGGAAAAACAGATTTATTGATTGAGCTATAGATTCAAATTCTTGATTAAGCTTTTGTCATTGGTAATGTATAGTGACTTTGGAAGATTTGTAACTACTAAGGAGACATAAATGATTAGTGATTCAAACAGAAAGTTTGCCTAAGTGAAGTTTTCCTAGTTTGTAAATTATTAAAAATTATAATAGGAACTCCATTTTAAAAGATAAAATTGGAGATGTGCTGTCTCTCTTCTATGTGAAAATTAATCCTTAATAATTAATTCCGCAAATATTTATTAAGCATCTCTCTGTACCTGAAATTGTTTTGGACTCTTGGAATAGAATGTTGAAAAATTTCTGACTCCCATGAAGCTTTCATTTTGGTGGAATGAAGATATACTATTAAAAATGTAAACAAATAAATAGATAATTTTAGGTTGTGCTTTGAAAACAACAAATAGGATAATGTTGTAGAGTGGACTAATGTATAGGGGCCTCCTACAGCTTGTGTGGTTAGGTATGTCTTTTCTTGAAGGAGGTTACATTTGAGTCTAATTATTATTGCCAGTAGTCATGTAATTATTTGGGGGAAGAGCATTCTGGGTAAGAGAATAGCTAGCAGAAGACCCAGAGATGGCAACATTTTCAATGATTTCAAGGAACAAAAAGAAGGTTAATATAATGAGTGTAGTGAGTTGAGGGATAAAATGGAGGAGGCTGGGGATTGTAAGATACAAGTGTGAAATACTCATCTCAGTGGGTGGGAAATTATTAAGTGAATGTATAAGAATTACAGGTAGTGTTAAGTATTCATTTAAAATGTGTGGTCATGACTTTAAAGGAAGATCAGGGAATACTGGTTATTTCCTTCAGTAAAGAGTTTACTGCAAATGTAGAGCAGATAGTTGAATTTAATCATGCTTTCTACAAAGGTATGATGATGGAAATGAAGGGGAAGGGAGTTTAACCTGTTTGTTAAATAATGATTGTAATGATGAGTCATGGAAACTAGGATGGATTATAAGGACTAGTGTTTTCTTCACCCCATTGGTGAGGAAGGAATTCCTGCCCTAGGGTTATGAGGAGAGAGAGGAAGACACCAATTACCACGCAGAGCCACATAGGGGTTGCACTGGGAAGCAGAGTGAACAATCAGTGGTTGTTGGAAGTTGACTTTGTAGTAGTAACAAGAGAATGAGTTACCCTTTGGTTTCTGCTGGAGGATGTGATTAGCTTGTTTTAATAATTTTGTCAGCTTGCAGGGAACTAAGACCTGCTACTCAGGGCTAAGCAAGAACTGTGCCTGGGCCCCATTATCAGGAAGGTTGCTTGCCTAGGCCCTTATTTGCGGCAGAAGAGTGAAGAAAGGAACTTGCAGTTAGGCCATTTGAGGCTCTCCTGACTGTCCCCAGGTCACAAAGTCACACATAATATTGAAACTTAAGTTTATTTATTTATTTTAAAATTGAATTTATTGGTGTGACATTGGTTCACAAAACCATATAGGTTTCAAGTGTACAACTCAACAAAACATAATCTGCATATTGCATTGTGTGCCCATTGTCTAAAGGAAAGCTTTTTTTTTTTTCATTCTAATTTGGCCACATCCCTTTGCCCTCTTCCACCTCCTCTCACCCCTTTCCCTCTGGCTATCACCATTGAACTGTAAGTTTAGATCCTATACCACAACTGAAAAGACAGATGAGGTGTTTCACAGTAACAGGGTAGTAATAGATGGGAAATCTCCATATGTTTGAAGAATTAGTAGAATGGAAATAATAGCACAAGTGAGGTGGGAGGTTAAGAGATGGTTGTCAGAGTGATGATTGAAGCTGTGATCTTAGAGGGGTTTCAATTGTTTGAGATAAAATGAAGGATATGACCTTGGAAGTGGGTGGCTGAAATGGCATAGTGGGACTGGGTTGCAGTAGGTGATGATAAATGACCTTGGAGATGTGGAATTCTGGTGGTAATCAAGTTGTGAGACAGGGTGGAGTTAGTTTTAAAATCATTTAAACATAAGAATGCAGTCAGGTTACTGCCCTAGGTATTCACTGAGATGAGGTAGAGTCACTGGATAACTCTTCTTTTCTGGGGAGGGTGATCTCACAGAGCCCAAGTGACTGTGATAACTTCCAAGGAGGCCAGGGGGACATGACCTCATTAGTAGCACTGAGGGTCGCAGACCACTTCTGCTGAGCTTAATTGCCTAGCATGGGCCCTGACATTAGGTGGAGGGTGCTCAATGAATGTTGGTGAAAATGATTTGGATTGAATGTATTAATTAAATAGAGCATTGCTAATGGCAATCCTGGAATTTCATCTTTATCCTTAAGAATCAAAGAAATGATTGTTTCTTTTCAGGTCTTTTAGATCATGGGATTATCTTGTGTACCAGGCTCAATTTAATTCAATTATTTAGTATGCATTTAGTTTATGTCTACTAGATGCTAGGCATTGCATTAGGAACTGAGCGTGTATTGGAGAATAAGATACAGACTCCCCCTCCCCCGACACACACCCAAGTGGGACTTTTTGTAGTCTATATTTTAGGTAAATTGTAAAAAAACATTTGGAAGAAGTGTGATAAGTGCTATGATAGGGCAAGTATGGATACTTAGAAGGGGCAGTTAATCTGGAATTAGGGTAAAGGAAGTCTTCATGGAAGGGATGATACCTACACTAGAATCTGAAAGATGAATAGAGTTTAATTTCAGGGGTTGGGGTCAGGGGGTGAGAAGTAAACAAGTATATTCCTGAATAAGAAAAAAGAATATATATTCCAACCATCTTGTGCATGTTCTTTGCCTCTCAACCTTAAAATGATTTTATCTGTGACCTTACACAACTAAAAGTATGCATTATATTAATTCACATAATGGCTTTACAGTTTCATTCTTCTATTTATTTTCTGTATGTCCATAAACTCTTTTTACATCCATAAACTCTTGGGGGTCTAGTCTGTTTTCAGAGGAATTAGGTGCTTACTAAATAATAAGTCAAATAACTTGTGATTACTGTAGCAATGAGTATTCACATATAAACAACAGCATCACTAACAGGAAATGAAAATATTTTACACATAAAATGTGTATGTTTAAAAAGGAAATAGACTGAAATACACAAATTCACAGATACATGCTTTAATTTGAATTTATGTGAGCTATAATTCCTTGTATTTTTAAAATATAAAAACAAAATCCAGACTTTCAAAAATTCCCAGTTTCTGAAACAAACTCATAGACACAGACAATAGTAAGATGGTTACCAGAGGGGAAAGGGGGTGTAGGGAGGAAGCAGAGGGTAGAAGGGGTTAAATATATGATGACGAAAGGAGACTAGACTATGGGTGATGAATACACAATGCAAAATACAGATGATGTGTTACACGATTGTATGCCTGAAACTTATATAATGCTATATAAGCAATGTTAGCCTGATAATTTAATTGAAAGACATAGTTCCCCCAAGGAATATTTTTTTCAAGAGCCTTTCCCCCAACCACCCCCACCCCCTCAGTTTCTACCCAATATGAAAACAACTAGCAAGAAAATAGGGACATCAATCATACAAGGAATCAGATC
>NW_006285049.1:6187051-6197637 GCF_000327345.1 Myotis davidii | reverse complement strand
CAAGCCTCCGGATGAGGATGCAGCCAGCTGACACTTTGATTTCAGCTTTGTGAAACTTTGAGCAGAGAATCCAGTGAAAATGTGCCAGATTCCTGACCATGGAAACTGTGAGATAATAGATTTATATTGCTTTAAGCTGCTAAGTTTGTGGTGATTTGTTGTGCAGCAATAGAAAACGGTAACAGAATGGTCATTACACTTTTTTTCCTAGGATTGTTTTGAGGTTCACATGAGATAATCCATGTGAAATATTTAGCGTAGTACCTGGCACATAGTAAACAGTATTAATTTAAGTTTAGGTAAATGATTTAATCTAGCTAGACCTTTTTTTATTTATTCCCGATATAACATTGAACTAGAGCTAAATTTTTATAGACTCTGAAATCTGATTCAAAATGTATAAGAATTTCTAAAAAGCCAAACCACTGTTAGGATCTAGTCTCCTAAGAAGGAGCTGTGTGATGCTCCAGGAACTGCTGCTTGACCGGTGTGGCTCAGTGGTTGAGTGTTGACCTATGGACCAGGAGGTCGTGGCTCGATTCCCAGTCAGGGCACATGCCCAGGTTGCAGGCTGGATCCCCAGTGTGGGGCATGCAGGAAGCAGCTGATCAATGATTCTCTCTCATCCTTGGTGTTTTTGTCCCTCTCCCTTCCTCTCTGAAATTAATAAAAATATATTTAGAAACAGGAACTGCTAATATCAGAGCAACTAGTTTCATGGAACCTGCAATATGCTTTTTTGAATCATTAAGATATGCTTTTCAGGCTTTAAAAAATGTAGTTATTTATCTAATGCCACCTTGTTGTGAAATTGTGTGTGTGTGTGTGTGTGTGTGTGTGTGTGTGTGTGTGATTGTTTTTGGAGAGAAAAGAAATCAGAATACTTCATGTCTCTGGGACACTATGCCATAAGCATTTAATAGTGGCTCTTCATTTCTTTCAGAAAATAAGGCCATTTTATAAGGTAAATTCAAAAGATTGGGTTTTACTAGCCAATTAATGCTGAACAAAGAACACCTCGAATGGAACCAAAAAGGCTACGGTCAGTTTTAAAACTCTTTGAAAACATCAATATACCAAATAAGCCATCTGGTCCTGGGTTAAAAGTAAAATGCAGGATATCAACCGTTGAAAATAAAATGTAGATAGTATATCAACTAGGTGCTAATATATCTTTATTAGGGCCCATTAATTCAAAATGAAGTTTTTAGAAAGAGCTCAGATTGGGTCTCATTAACCATCATCCTCTCTTAGGAAGAGATCTTAGAAGTCAGTGAATTCTCACAGCTATTTAAAAGCAGGCTTCCTGGATTTCACAGTATTTGTTAACAATGTGCAAAGATCACCTATAAAACCTAATGTGTTGGGCCAAGTAAACATGATATCCCAGCCATGATGAAATGTTTTTTGGGTTTGTTTTTTTTTCTTTCTCATTATAGAGCCCACATGCAGCATGCATAAAAGGAGCAATGCTAAATTTACCTTGTAGCAACCTGTGATGGAAAATTCTGCTCTATGTTGGGAGCCGGGCAGGAATGGCTTCCTTAATTCCTTTGGTGGAGGTTTCATGCAAGCTTTGATAACTGAAGAAAGAGTGAGGAAAAAGTCTTTAAAAAAAATATGTATGTTTATTGATTTCAGAGGGGAAGGGAGAGTGAGATAGAACCATCAATGGTGAAAGAGAATCATTGATTAGCTGCCTCCTGCATGCTCCCCCTCTGGGGATCTAGTCCACAACCTGGGCATGTGCCCTGACCAGGACTCGAACTGTGACCTCCTGGTTCATAGGTTGATGCTCAACTACTGAGCCAAGCTGGCTGGGCAAAAAGCAGTCTTGTTAAGGACCTAATGAGATTCTTTTTTTTTTTTTTTGTGGGTGTGCACATTCCAGTTTCAGGAGGACCACCAGCAGATACTTACCTCCCCATTTGCCTGTCATTAATTTTACTTCATTTATAATGGCTTATGATTGTGTGTATGTATGTATTCCTAGTCATATTTCTCTTTGTCCTTAAAGGTTACAACCTGTGAAGCATTTACTTGTGCGTTTCTGCGGCATTCCATTAGCTGCTAGCGCCTGAAAGAGAGAATTATCAAAAAGTGTTACTGGGCAGAGGTTGTTCTCATGTGAGCTGGGTTTTTCAATCTGTAACCCTTGAGTACGGGAGGCCTGCCGTATTTATTGGTCTAGTACTTGTACCTTCTTTCCCCCCCTAATTCAGCTGCTCAACAGGGACCTTGATTTCTGATGACAGACAGGCTTGTTTTCCGTAGAGTTGCTGTGCATTGCTTGAAGTCTCTTTTCCTCAATAATTAGGTGAAAGGCCATATTTTTCTTCCTGACTCTACTTTTGCTCAACATGCTCACTCTTCACTTATCACCTGACACAACGTATTTAACCTTTTGTTACTCATAATGTAAAAGTATGAAATCTGCATGTGGAGACCACCCCTGGTTCTAATATTAAGTGGTCTTTCTGGCAGGTGGTCTTCCGTTTAACAATACTCCCTATAGTTTATGCTTCTAACACACGTGGGATGGTTCTTCGGGGCTTAAATAACCTATAATTATGCTACAGGCAATGTAGATAGCCCTGAACATCCTCCAAATTATCCCAAGGATTTTTTTGGTGATTGTGTGTGGAGTGGGGTCCCCATAATTGACCCCAGGAAACCTACAACAAGGTTGTCCACAGCCTCTCCATGAGTCATTAAACATTAAGTAGGGCCCTTGCTGGGCATTGGTTCAGCTTGGGGAACAGTGGGAAGCCTGTCTTAGAGGTCTGAGAACTCAGCAGGGAAGCTTGAAACCTCATGTGGGGTGGTTTTAAGAAAAGCGTTGCCTATGGAGACAGGCATATGTGAAGCTGGAACTGGCTAGGCAAAGCGTTTTGTTCACCTCCTTTTTCTCAATAGTTTTTTTTTAATAGCCTAATGTACTGGGTAAATGGCCTGCATTCATGTTAGGCAGGTGGTCTCTTAAGGCAGGTTCAGTAAACATTACTCTGATGGGAAATAAACTATATGCTTAGAGCCCTTAGCTATTCCAGAAGGTGGTCTTTGGATATAGGTGGTCTCCTGAGCAATTTTTATTGTATACATTCAATGTATGTATTTGTTTAATTCTGCTTCATTTGTTTGTGTGTTCTCTATCTGTCTACAAACTTCTAACGGACAGTGTCAGAATTAACTTGGTTTTTTAATAAACTGAGAAGAACTGTCTTTCACTATGGCTATTTGAATGTGTTTTTAATTATCAAATGTGCTGGTTATGTTAAGCTTATGGGGGGTACTGGGCTTATTGGGCAGACTGGTTTAGGAATGTCAAGTTACCCATCTGGAGCATGGGGTAGGAAACTCAGATGAACTATCCAGAAGGTTAGGGACAATCTCATATGAGAAGGTAGGTACATGTTCTGATATATAGGTAGATAAAAAAATGTCAGTCAAGGTTCCATTGATTAGAGTATCATAGTGTGAACCAAATACTGAAGCAAAGTCTGGCTTAACCAGGGCCCATGTCATCATCTAGTCCCCTGGTATAAAATGACCTTGGCCTTCAAGTAACTGAATAAGTGGCTGTATCAAGTAGAAAGGAAGATGGAAGTGAAGAGCTGTTCTTAGAATGTTTCTGCCACATTCTCCTCTTTGGTTTACCTGTACTTAAGCAAGACCATCTTATTCCTTAGCTTCAAAGAACTGAGTTGTGCATCTTCTTTAAATATTAACATAGACGAAGATTTGATGTAAGTAGGAGCGGACTAACATACTGTGCTCTGACATCGCAACTGTGAATGATTGTGTCTGACATTTAATGTAGAATGAGGCCTAACAGAGCTGCTGCCTTATCTGAGGATTTTCAATGTTGGTCTTCTGCCTGGTCATATCCCCCTGGGTGCTCCACAGCTTCCCCAAACTCAGAATGGCCAAATCTACACCTGGTGTATGTTACTCCAAAGCTTGTGGATGAATTCTCCATCCTAGGAAATACAACCACCATCCTCCTAGGGATTTGGGAGTCATTCATGACTCATGCCTTTCCTTATCCCTCATCCTTCAGCCAATTAAGTGCTAATGTCTAGTGCTTCTACCTTCTTCGAGTTCCTATTCTCAAGCTGCTTCCCTAGTACATCTGTTGTTATCTCCAACCTGAATTATTCCTATACCTCCCTGTGGTCTCCCTGCCTCTAGCTCTGCTCTCTCCAATCTAGTCTCAACAAGCTGCTAAGAGAATCTTTCTATAACCCAGATCTGGTCATGTTTCTCCCTTGCTTGAAACCTTTTAATAACTACCCAGTTTTCTTAAGATGAAAACTCAAATCCTTGTCATAAACTACAATCTGGCCCTAATTTACCTCTCCAGCCTCATATCTTGCTATGTCCTTTCTTGTATACCATGATGGAGTTACAGTGAACTATTTGTACTTAATTGAATAGATTATATTTCATTCTTTCTGCTTTTATGCTCCCTATCAACCATTCTGTCACTCCTCTTCTAAATGACACCTTGCTAACCTGGGAACACCTACACATCATCTCTTGCATAGCTCAATGACCATCTTCTTTGTGAAGTGGAAAATTCCTGAAACATTTCCTCACGTTCCTCATTCATCAACTGATGAACTAACTCTTCCCTCCTTTGTACTTCACTGCACCAATTTTGTCACAGCAGCTATATCACTTAATTTCTTCAATTTGTGTATGTCACCCCATCCCTTTACTAGACTGTAAATTTCTTAAGCGCAAGGACTTTGTTTTATTCATCTTGCATAGTGCCTGACACATAGTAGTGATCACACACACACACATGCACACACACACATATAGAATAGATTTGTAGCACATCTAGTGATCTCAGGTATAAGATTGATGGATGACAATTCTCTTGGCTAATAGGTTTCTTGCATTTTGTTAGTGCTTTTATTTATCTTATCAATATTGTTACATAAAAATAATAAAAAAACAAACCCCCTATCCCCAAACGTTAAGTGACTTGCTTTTATAAAATAAATGGCATCAGAATTAATTTTTGTAAGTACAAATTTAGACTCTATGTTGGAGGTTATTTGAGAGGATGTAACTGCTGGTTGACCCTCAAGTTGAACCTAAATTGGAGGCTCCTCCTCCCCACGCCTGTCTTTGAAATGTACATTCTGCCCACCGTTTCCATAGCAGAGCCCTTTCAAGGACTTAGCCTTGAGAGAGTAAGATATTTTGAGAACATGTGGATGATATTCATGACAAAACCCAGTTAAGGCCTCTCTATAAACTTTTAAGATTCTGGTAGGCATGGACAGGAATCTCCTCATCTTGGGGGCCACCCAAGACAAGCCTAGTAAGTAAGTTCCCTTGCTCAGTAAAACTTTCTTCCATTTCTTCTTGCCCTTCATGTAGGGATGGCCAGCTTCAGAAGAAATGGGTATGGGAAGGAGGCATCTGTTGGGGAAATCTCAAGTTGTCCTTCAACCTCTATGTTGGAAGTTTGTGGACTGTGTAATTATAGGGACATGCCCAAACATCAGCTGCTTTCATGCACATAGTGCAATGTGGCAAAGAGAAACAAATGGCCGCCACAGTGGGCTCTCCTTTACTGCTAGCTTCAGGCCTAGGAGACAAGGTGGAAGAGCAAGATATTAAGTTGGAGGACTTAGTGTGCTGTTTGCAAAGCTAGGAGGGCACAAACTGAAGAGGATTAAGGTGTGAGTACTAATGACAGAGTCTGACTAGAATGCTAGGAGGTGGAATCCCTGGAGAGTGAGGAGAGCCAAGGGGAGGATGCTATAGTGATTGCCAGTAGAGCACCCTGGTGTCATGGAAGTCATGAATCTGGAGTGGTTTGCCACTTTCTTCTGTCTCTCCTTGTCCTCTGTGTAGGGGGGCCAATTTCAGATTTCACCTGGGAAGCTCCTGAGTTTTCAACCAACACTCTAGTCAAATGCTGAATGTCTTACCAGCTCCATTTTGAACTGGTGCTAGATTGTATTGATTTTCTGGTTGCTGTTCCAACTTTCTATTACTTATATTATATATATTTATATATAATAACTTTCATTTTTTCCAAGTACATTTTAATTTCATTTTATTTCAGTATGTATTCTTTTATGTTATGAAGGTGTGCAATGAGAAGGTGAAAATTGAGATCCATGGTAATTAAAAAGAAAAAGATATAAAAATGAACCAAGTTGGATAATATATACTTGGTGAATGAAATGTCTTAAAACTTTGTTTTCTTTGAATATGTAGTTTACTTTGCACATTTTGATTTTGCCTTGGGCCTTAAAGCATTTTTTAAACAAAGCTTTATTGCTCCCCACATGTTCAATGCAGTCTTTTAATAAGACCATAAGATAAAAATAAGTTTACTTGGGAAATGTAGACTGGTTTGTTATGAATACCAAGAATTATCAGTGAAGAGCCCCATCTTTACATTTTGAGCACAGAAAAGAACATTTCAAATTTAGAACTCATTTCAGCTCTCAGAGTATAAAGTAATCAGTCATCTTGGACTTTAAGATTTCTTCATAAAGCTATTATTTCCATTGAAATGAAGTTGAACAAAAATAATAGCCCATCATTACAATTATATTGATTATAGCCATTATAGCAAACACTTTTCATACATTTAATTTGTTTGCATCCCCCAAATTGAATCTTTTCAGCTCTTGAATTTATAGCAAGTTTAATTTTATTCAAAATGGGTTTTGAAAAGATTTCCCACCAGACATTCTTTTTCCTGATTTAGGAATTATTTCTTCTGGGTTTTTTTTCATTCCCCCTCTTCTTTCCCCCACAATTTAAAACTAAAGTCCATTATCCTTTGTCCTTTGTCTACAGCTTGAGAAGGCTCACTACATGGCTGTCTAATGAGGAAATCACCACAGGGATGTTGGGGGCAGTCACACCCCTTTGCCACTGCAGGTTTGTTCCATTACTGACCAAGGATGTGGGCTGTGTCTGTCATACATATGTTCTTCTGATGTCCTTATTTGGGATAACATTTAAGCAAAACTTGCTATAGCAATGCCCAATTGCATGACCCATAATTAGTCTGAATAACATTTTCCATTTTAAACCCTGATTTTATGGGGTTTACTACTTGGCCCATAAAATCTTGTTCCAAGCTTAGACTTGGCATAGTTTTTAGCATAAGCAAATTTATCATAGAAATAAATCATGAGCTAAATTCTTGAACCTATGGGGTGAAGAGCAAATTCATGTTAATTGACAGGTGAAAACCCCTGCAGGTTGGTGAGGCAGTGGCTGCATCTTTGCTGTTACTAGTTTTGTGCACAAACTTTGTACCATCAGCGTCAGACCTAAATCGGGGAGGCGGAAAGGTGGGATTCAGAAAATAAACATGTAGGTGCCGCTCTTCTCTTAAGGGTAGTAAAGAATTGGCTAAAGACTCTTAGTGAAAGAATAATACTCATATGAATTTAGGGAAGTGTCTCCCCTATGGATTTGATAAATGAGCACAGGAGGCTCTCTAAAAAAATCCAACGCTTTCATGAAACTGGTATTCTTGGTGATAAAACATTCCTATTTGAATAATAGCACCTGTCCCCCCTCCAGAAGAACATTGGCCAACATCCACTCAAATAAATAAATCTTCCTGTTTCAATTTATTTATTTGATAGGGAAGGAAGTGTCAAATTTTTAGCATCAGAGTACTGTGGTGGTTCTCAGGGCATGGTTCCTGTGTAGCGTCAGCATGACCTGGGAACTCATTAGAAATGAAAAGCCTGGGGACCCTCCCAGACCTACTGAATCAGAAGCTGTGGGGGAAGGCCCAGGAACCTGTATTTTCATCAGTGATCCTGAGGCCTGCCCAAGTTTGAGAACCACTGGTGCACTGATTAGGATAAAGGGCTGTGTGATTAGGTGCATCTGGCTGTTGCCCTTGGTTCTGTCTCATCTTCTGCAAATTAATTAAACTCCCTGACCCTTCATATTTTTACTTGTGTTTATTTATTTATAATGATAATGATATCACAACAATGATAACGATAAGAGTAATACCTACCTCAAAAGGTTTTTATAATTATGAAATAAGCTAATATATACATTGAACTCTTAGCACATTGCCTGGAAGATATTAAGTTCTCAATAAAAATAATTATTATATTCATACATATAAAGAAGGAGAAAGTGAGAGAGGCATCTTGAATTGATCAAGATGTGATAGAAGGATCTCCTATTTCTCTTAACCCACATGACACATTTTGTGCACATGTGAGTTTGTGAGTAGTTGGACTAGTTGCTCATGAACCATGTAGCTAAGACAATTTGCATCTCCCACTTTGGTTGTTGTAGGCTAATGACTCCCTCTGTACATAATGTAAGCCCAGATAATGAGGAGAATGAAGGATGGATGGATAGTATACTCCACAAATAATAGCGGCAATTCAAGCAAAGAATAATAGAGATGTTGTCTTGCTAAACAAAGAAAAACAATGTTCAGATTTTATGCTCATATTAGATGATTTCTCCGTTGTTTTTCAAGTTATGTAAATAGATGTTAATCAGTTAATGGAAGTATATTAAGTGCCAATAGGGCAGAGGAATTTACTTGTTTATATGACTTGTGAGGATTTTTTTTTAGCATTAATTAGCTAATGTTTTGAAGATGAATATTACTGCAGAAGTTATAAAAATCATTATGTCAAAGATTATGAATCTGTCATTACCAGTAATGATTACAATCTGTAGCTTTGCTATTGCCTATAATTGCACATATTTATATCATAATTTAGAGCCAAAGGAAATTTAGAACATACTTAAAGATTTAAATATAACTTCAAATAAAGAAAAATTATTCTAAATAAATAAACAATGTAATGGTAAATTCTTAAACAATGATCTGTGATATTTGGCATGTCAAAGTTTTATTATTACTTTGATTAAAAACAAGTGATTTTTCACTTTGAACTTTGGAATTTATTTTTATATTTTGAAATCTTTTTGCGTCTTTAAAGTAGCTTGAATTGCCTCTTTCTCTCTTTGTACACAGAAACACACACACACATATTTCTCCTCAAAATTGAAATTTTTCACACATATAAATAAATATTAAAAAGTTATTTTTCAAAATAAGATAACTACATGGGCACAATTTAAAGTTTTCCTGTCTCAGTTTGATTGAAGAATGGAGATAAATGTAATATAATAATAAATAAATATAATAATAATGGGACCTAAGTCTTTAAATTTGGGATACAACATTATAATTTAGATATGACATAGTGATAGTAAATAATTTAACACTTAACTCTCAGAAAGCAGTATTTGCTGTACGAATGAGAGAAGCTGGGGAAAATATCCAGGAAGGAGATGGCTAGATTACATCGCAAAGTTTTGCCATGGTGATGGGGAAATATGGGAAGCTGGGAAGTTTTTTCTTCCCAAGGTAAGGTAGAAAGGATGGGGGCAACCTCTCAGGTGAGCTATGCCTCTTTTAAGACTTCCTCTTTATTTCTTGATTGGAGAAGATGCAGGAAGTAGCATAATGTATGAAATCACAAAAATGGGATGTGAGACAAGTTGTTTCTGGGTGTGAGTCCCTTCGCTGTGTGACCTTTGGTAAGTCACTTAACTACTCAGCCTTAGTTTCCTGAACATTGTAAAATGGGCACATTGAGCTCAAATGTGATAATATATATAAAATCAGGTGGTTAAGTTACAAATGTTAGTTGTTACTATAAAAAATGTTATCCAACATCATGCCCATTTCCTCTTTTCCTGGAAAATAGTTAGTAGGCCAAGGAGCTTGTTGCCTTTCTCTCACCTGTAGCACTTCAAGGAAGGCAGATGGGATAACTGAATCATCTGAGCTCATAAGGTGACTATGATGCATGGATATAGCTCTGGTTGCCCTGGGATCTTAAATGGTGATATTTAAGGATACATATATATACCAGTTGGGTGAATTAGTATATTTTTCCAAATGCCCAATCTACTCAATATATAAAGACTGAGTTCCAATTTTTTGCGATTGGCAATACTCATTTTTCTCTAACTCAGGAAACACCCATTGGGAGCCTTCTAAATGTTGTCTTTGGGGTCAGTATTGAAGGGGAGTTTCAGGGGCAAAACATCTATACTAAAAAAGAGTAATATACTAATTAGGCCGGACATCTTCTGGACGTCCTTCCAGATATCCTTCTGGACAATGCTACAGTGGCAGGGCCGAGGCAGATATGGTTAGGGACAATCAGGCAGGCAGGCAGAGCAGTTAGGGGCATCAGGCAGGCAGAGGTGGTTAGGGGCGATCAGGCAGGTGAGCAGTTAGGATCCAGTGGTCCTGGGTTGCAAGGGGGATCCTGGATTGGAGAGGGTGCAGACCGGGCTGAGGAACCTCCCTTCCCCCCGTGCACGAATTTCATGCACCGGGCCTCTAATATCTACACTAATAAAAGAAAAACATACAAATTGACTGTACCTTCTCTATGCCTTAAGCCACAACCATCATCCAATCAGAGCAACTATATGCAAATTAACCCAACTAAGATGGTGGCCAGGAGCCACAGAGCTGGAGCATGCAGGAGGCTTGGGTTGCCCCTGGTGATGGAGGAAGCCAAGGTTCCCAC
>NW_006285049.1:6161195-6186518 GCF_000327345.1 Myotis davidii | reverse complement strand
CTGCTCTGTGTGTGATGGGGTAGAGCCATAACCTCCCCATCGGCCCTGCCCTGAGTGTGAGAATGGCAGCGCCCCAACCCCCTGATCGGCCCTGCTCTGTGGGTGATAGAGGGCAGTGCCCCATCCTCCTCCTGCTCTGTGTGTGACAGGGTACAGAGCCCCAACCCCCCTGATGGGCCCTGCTCTGTGCATGAGAGGGGGTGGCACCGCAACCTCCCCATCGACCCTGCCTTGAGTGTGACAGGGGGCGGTGCCCCAACCCCCCAATCGGCCCTACCCTGAGCGTGACTGAGGGTGGCATTGCAACCTCCCGATCCGCCCTGCTCTGTGCATGACGGGGCAGCGCCCCAACTCCCCAATCGGCCCTGCTCTGAGCCCAACCAGGGGCTGCACCTAGGGATTGGGCCTGCCCTCTCCCACCCGGGAGCAGGCCTAAGCCAGCAGGTCGTTATCTCCCGAGGGGTCCCAGACTGCGAGAGGGCACAGGCTGGGCTGAGGGACACCCCTCCCACCCCCGAGTGCACAAATTTTTGTGCACCAGGCCTCTAGTATATATATAAAAGCCTAATATGCAAATTGTTCCTGCGGGAGTTTGACCAGGAGACAGATATTCTTGTTATAATGTGCCCTGACCTCAAGGGGGCGGCACGGAATGAAGGAAGGCCCCAGCCGGCAGCCAGAAGGCCCCAATTGGTCAGGCCTAGGGACCCTACCCATGCATGAAGTTTGTACACTGGGCTTCTAGTTTTATATAAAAGGCTTCTTGGAATTTTGCTCTCTTTCCTTAGATAGGATCTAGGGAGCCAGATACTGCTGTGACTTTTTCTCTGTTGGTATCTTTATGATTATGATGTTTCATCAGATGTTAGTGCTTTCCTTTAATCTGTTTGGGGATTTAGCAGGGGTTGGAAACCCCAGCCAAGCTACTTTTAGGAACAAATGTACAATAAATTGACTTTCCACTTCCTCTCATTTTGTTTTCTTTTTTTGTTTTTCATATGTAAATTCCAGAAAATTAATCATGCACTAGAATAGGACAAGCAGGGCTTTTTTGGTCAGAGTCCCTCATTCATCTGTGTTAGATGCTTAAACATGGAGTCCAGCTTCTATTTTAATGTCTTGAGAATAAGGGGGATTGAATATATTTCAGAATATCTTTGATTTAGTAAGAGAAAAATATCAGGCCCAGATTGTTTCACAGTACAGGACTGAGAACAGATATATTGCTATTAATCACTCTATGAAAGAGGGATTTAGTCTTTTAATAGGAGTTTAAAGATGTAAACACTTTAAACAAGTATATCAGAGAACGTTTCTTCTGGTGTTCTTGTGTGTGTGTTTTTTTTTCTTGTTTTGTTTTGTTTCTGCTAACCCACGATAAAACTCTGGCTTTGAGTAAATCTAATTCCTTATTGATTTTTTCCCCCTGAAAATCCCCTGCCAGATAATGTTGGGGTGGATTAAGCCAGTAATGCCCTGCTCCACTTCCTTTTCTCTCTTCTCCTCTTTAAAAACACCCCCACTTCAAGCCCAGCTCTTTGGCCCCCCTTCTACCACTATTAATTATCAAGAATGTCATATGAACTGCCCACAGTGTTAAAAAGCACTTATCATGTATTCTATAACACCTCATCTGTGCATTGTATTGTGTGTTCACCACCCAAAAGTCAATACTCTTTCTGTCACCATTTATCACTTCTTTACCCTCTTCTACTCACTACCCCCTGTTTTCCTCTGGTAATCGCCGTACTACTGTCTGTGTCTATGAGTTTTTTTCTTAATGCCTTCATCTTTTCCACCCAGCGCTCCAACCCCCTTCCTCTCTGACAGCTGTCAATCTGTTCTCTCTGTCTGTTTTTATTTCGTTTGTTTATTTTGTTCATTAGATTCCTCACATAAGTGAAACCATATGGTACTTGTCTTTCTCTGACTGGCCTATTTCACTTAGCATAATACTCTCCAGGTCCATCCATGCTATCACAAAAGGTTTCCTTCTTTTTATGGCTAATTAGTATTCCATTGTGTAAAGATACCACAGATTTTTTTATCCACTCATCTACTCATGGGCACTTGAGCTGCTTCCAAATCTTGGCTATTGTTAATAATGCCGCAATGAACATAGGGGTGCATATATTCCGTTGAATTAGTGTTTTGGCTTTTCTCAGATTTATTCTCAGAAGTGGAATTGCTGGGTCATAAGGCAGTTCTATTTTAATTTTTTGAGGTAACTTTGTACTGTTTCCACAGTGACTGCACCCACCTGCCTTCCCGCCAGCCGTGCACCAGGGTTCTCTTTTCTCCACATCTTTGCCAACACATGGCTTCAGTGTGACTCCAGATCCATGAGCCTCGGCTTTTCAGAATTCTGTCTTCCTCCCCCACAACTGGCCTAGACTATAGACAGTGCAGCAATAACCTAAACAGCCTTATTACATTTTTACTTGATTTTTCCAAAAATACTCCACAGAATGTTTCAACAATAATAGGAACTTAATTTTAATTGAGCACTGGGCTAAATTCTAGTCATTTTTCTAGGTTCTAGAGAAAGAGATATGAATATGGCGAGGATGCATCCACCCTCATGGGACTTGTCTTTCATGGGGAGTCCAACATGAAGGGGACATCTTCCGTACTTTTCTAGGGATTAGTGCTGGGAGTCTCCAGGTTTTCAGGCCCTCCTGCTATCTCCCGGTAGGATTTGCATTCACCTCTACTGTCAATGTTTAGAAGAATGAAGAGTTAAAACCAAATGGAAATAAATACTTTTCATTAAAAAATAATAAATCCTACTGAAAGTTTTCAACTGTGTAGGACTTTGTTTAGTATATATGCAACATGACTTATTCTTAAATATAGTCATTTCCCCTACTTGTTTGTACATTGGTATAGGAGCAAGAACTACTCATATATTTCTCATTTTCTAGAGAACAGCCAGGACTCTTGCACATTGTTGATGCTCAGTGTTTGTTGTCTTTCTGGTTGGGGTAACTAGAAACTCTTATTTCATCTCACTTGATTTTAAGGGACAACTCACTGCACCTTCCTCGAGGCTTGAAGTTTTAAAAAGGCAAGAGGAAAGTTGGGCATGCTAAGTGAAGATGGCAACAATTGTGGTCTTGGGTGGCATATTTTGCTGTGTTAAATGAGAGAACCAACTCTCATCTGTGGTTTGCTAATTATTGTTTTTTTTTCCTTGCAGAACAAAGAAGTAAGAAACATTTCTTTTAAAGAAAAGCCAAAAAATTATTATAGATCTTTTCTTTTGACATTCCTAAACAAGAACAGGCCTACATGGTGTCATTTTTAATTCTTGCCCTAACTAGCATTGATTTTTTTTTTTTCAGATTGCCCTGAATTTTTGCCCGATTTTGGTTGTGTGTGGATGAACACTATTTTTGTATGGAACACCTAAGGTTTCTTAACTGTCTGCTTAGATACAAAATATTATTTTGTCTTCTTCTGAGTTTGATTAACAACTAACTTGATGTATATTATTAGTGATCCTTTGAGTTTTTCTTTTTGTAAGGATGGACTAACATCTAAGGCTCTCAGAGGAAAGAATCCATGGTGATTTTATTTGAAAATTTTCCCTTATTATCTCCATATGGCAAACTTACAACTTGACAGAAAAACTAGCTTTTGTATTATATGATTTAGAGATTTGTACTTTTGTTTTAGATTTTGTATGCTTTCTTTCTAGATTTTCTTTCTGTCCTTCTGGCTTAAGAGCCCTTGTTGGTACTGAGAAAAAGCATAGAATAAGTTTCATAAGGAGTTTATGAAAACTTCAAAATCACTTTTCCAAGCTTCAAAAATTGCTTCAGGGATTTATAAAAATGTGAGGGGAGATTTGCTATTTCATTTGTTATATTCAAACCAGAAACACACTGATGTTCTCATAGCTTAGCATTGGACTGAAAGTTTCTCAGAGCAGATTTCAAATGGTGCTACAAATAAAATTTACAAGTGTCATTTAAAATTCTAATTTGTCTCAGCTATCCATAAGAGCAACTGAGCAGTATTTATTGAACTTGTTCATCTTTCTATTTTGATGTGCTAACCATTTTAGGTTTCTTTTCTAGGGTGCCCAATCAATTTAAGATAAAAACAAAAACATATAGGTGAGTAAATTAGACATTCTTTATAATAAATAATTATATCTAGTGCATGGCAAAGATTGAGAAGATGATGGTCTAAAGTCACCTACATGTATCTCAGGGGACTATTCATTTTGAGAATTAACAAAGCTGGAATTTGAAGATATTGTTTAATTGAGAATCTGGATGTCCTGGGTGTACCTGATTTTAAAGCTGAATTTATAAATTCCTGGCTACTTGTTTTAAGTCTCTTGGTAAATGTGTTTGTGAGAAGACAAGAGGGAGAGAGAGAGACATAAGGATTTTAAGCATTTTTATAGGGTGCAGTCACCAAATGAATCAAGAAGAGGAATTACAGTCAGAGAAAGAGAATGATGAGAGGGAGGGACTGTGAACTCAAAGCACATGGTTTTAAATATGTGACCTTGCTCTTTGATATTTTCTGAAGAGATAATTAACTTATTCTCAAATTCATAGTATTATTTATAATTGATTAAATATGATTTTCTTTTTTTAAAAATTTCTTTATTGATTAAGGCATTACATATGTGTCCTTATCCCCCCTCCCAATTACCCCCCCATTTCCCCACTCATGCTCTCACCCCCCTGTTGTCTGTATCCATTGGTTAGGCTTATATGCATGATTTTCTTTTTGATTCCTGAAATAAATGAAATGGTTATGTGCCCAAGAGTTAAACATGAACTTAAAATGTAAGTGGGTGCTTAGGCACTGGTGTTAGGCTTTTGTTGATACAAAACTCGGGGATCTCCTCTTCTCTACCTCCAGATATTTTTGGTGGCCTTTCATTTTTTGAGTTAGTTTATTTTAATGCAGTATGAAAAAAAATGATTCATAAATCCTTTAGGTATTGATGTCTAGTTTTTGGAGATTATGTTAACAATTACTAATCTTTATTGATACCAGGTGCTAGATACTCTGCTAAGCACTTTATAAATATCATTTAATTTAATCTACATAGCTACACTACGGGGTAGGCACGATTTTTTTCTGACATTGTAGACATGAGGAAATTTAGGCACAAAAAGCTTAAGTAACTTGCAGAAAGCCATGTAGCTAATTAAGGGTGGATTTGGGATTTGAACCTGGGCCTAAGACTGCAGAGCTGTGGTCTTCACTACACCTCAGAGTGCCTTCTTTCCTGACCAATAACACAGTCATTAAAGAGACTGTATCAAAAGCAAAGTCAAAGCACTTGTAGTCTCTGCTGTACTAGACACTTGGTTGTTTACCCAACAGCCATTTCCACTTCCCTACAATTTCGTTCAGGTAGTCAAGAACTCCAAGCACTGCCTCAACCTCAGGAAATTAAATAATGATTAGTCTAAGCCAAGACTGGTAACTCTGTTATTTTGCTATTAATTACTTTGGGAATGGTCTTGTGACCGAATTCTCTTCAATCGGATATAAAGATAATTTTACATAATGGAGTCTGGAAAAGTGTACTTTGTTGTGAAAAGGGGATAAGGAAGAGGTACACTCCATTCTTCCTTCTTAAGATTGATTGGTGGGATAGAAAGCTTGGAGCAGCTGCAGCCAGCTTGCAACCACTAAGACACAGATCGAGGAAAAAAAGCCCATTGAGAATGGTGCAAAGAACTTGAGTCCTTGTGGATGTCCTTAAGCTGCTGCAATAATGAATCCCGGAAATTCCCTACCTCTAAACTTCTTTTGGAGAAAATAAGCATACCCAACTGATTAAGCCATTTTGAACTGAGTTTTCTCTTTTTGTATGTTCAAACATTCTAACTGACATCTGCATTCCAGACCAGCCCCCACTCCCATATCTTCCCATCTTATTCCCTTTATAGGTGATATCAAGTTGTGTTATTCTTTATAGTTTGTGTTAGGTCAGAAACTGGCTGTAAGATCTTCTGAACAGTCCAGCTGGCATGGCTCAGTGGTTGAATGTCTACCAATGAACTAGGAGGTCATGGTTTAATTTCCAGTCAGGGCACATGCCCGGGGTTGCCGGCTCCATTCCCAGTAGGGGTCGTGCAGGAAGAAGCCAGTTGATGATTCTCATCATTGATGTCTCTCTCTCTCTCTCTCTCTCCCCTCCTCTCTGAAATCAATAAAAACGTATTTGAAAAAAAGACATAGATTATTAGCTTTGCTCCTTGTTAAAAAAAAAAAAAGTCTTCTGAACAGATGTTGAGATGTTGTAGACTTTTTCCAAACAGAGGTATTTTGAACAAAAGTGGATAGTTTTGACTTTCAGAACTAAATATTTACAGTGTCTCCAAGCCTCTAAAGCTGTTCAGGAAGAAAATTGTGAGTGAATGCTCCATCACATACAGAGCAGAATAAACAACACACACGAGGGCCCTCAGGGGACTGTCAAACTACATAAAATTTTACACATCTTTAAGTAAAGCTACAGAGGCCAGTGCAAAGTGAGCACGAAGAGCCCAGAGTGGGCTTGGGACCTCCCTGAGGGCGTTGTCCCGTCTCTTGAAAATATCCTAGATGGATGAGGCTCATCCATAAATATGCTCTTATTATCATCATGAGACAATTTAAAGAATTCAAATGGAGTAGACAAGTTCTCAGATAAAGTTTAAAACATTCTTGATGGACTTTATGTCTAATCCCATGTGTGAAGAGACCACAACCAAATGGAAAGTGTTCGTGAAAGCAAAGGGCAGGCTTCCACTTTATTATTATTATTTTTTAAATTTCTGAAGCCTACGGAAAGCCTCCAGGAGAGTGAAAGACACATTTCAAGACCTCCTCAGCTGTGGCCTGTTACCACCAGCTGTGACAGGTCTTCTGTGTCAGGAGCACACATGTTGCAGTTCATAGAATAAAGATCAGAGTTATTTTGCTGTGTATATAACACACGAATGCATCCTAATATTATAACTTCTAGATGTTAAAGAGGTTGCCAGTGTATGACAACCATGGAGTTAGTAAACTGTATTGTGCATTCTGTGTTAAAATGTGTTTCTTTTGGAGTATCACCCCTTGGTGACAAGGAGCGTTTCTTATGAATGGCTTGCTTGGTTTTTCTTAGGGTGGGCCACCTTAAATTCTATATTCAGAATAGGTTTGGCATTATCTCTAGGACTGGCTCAGACAACCTGGCACATTATGAAATGTTGATTCCACCCCCTGGGTCTCTGGAACCAAATAGTGTGTGTCTTGAGGCCCTTCCTATGGGTCTTGGAGTTGCTCTAACTCCACCTGGTGAGATGTCTGACTGTTCAGGAAATGTCTCCTCTAGTTTTTTCTGCTTCAGTTATTATCTAAGGATGGTGAGTTTATCAATTTGTTCATGAATGTGTCTCCCTCAGTAGATGGTGAATTCCTTGAGGAACAGGCACTGGGATTTTTGAATTCCCAGCATGTAGCACCATGTCTGCCTCATATTAGCAGCTAATCAATAAACTCCATACTTTCCCCCCCACTCTTCAGTTGTCACTAAGAGAGATCTAAAGACAAATGCAGTGAAATGTCCTACCCTGCTCCTTTGCCAGAGAACAGAATGGGCTGAGTCAACTCCAGCCCAGTTGGTGCTCTGTATGCAGCCAAAGATTTGAAGGGGATGGATAGCCTCCTGGACTTGATTTGTCCTGGACAAGAAAGGCAAAAAGCCAGATGTGTATTTGTAGGAAATCCATGGTGCTCTTGTTACAGCTCTAGGAGCCAAAGCAAAGGATCCTTCCCTTTCCTCTAAGCGCTGAATTTTGGAATTGGCAGACACATAACATAATAGGGCATGTCTATGGTTACTAAAGAATGGAAAACTAGAAAAATATTAAATCTAGGGTTATAATTATCTGATTAACCACAAATGGTACAAAAATTGAAAAATCTAATAAGGAAGCTGGCATGGCAAGCAGGATTGAGGCTTTCATAAAACTGATCAACATATTGAAACAGAAATGTATTAAGTGTGGTACTTGTAATGTGACAAGATTAAAATCCCCCCACCCTCAAATATGCATATGGAATTCCAGAGATAAGGAAATTCACAATTGTTATGCGCCTCTTTATGCTCCTGTGATAAAAATTCAGGATGCAATTGCAAAAGGTAAGGAAAGCTGCATGGGTAATTGCAAGCAGGATGTCTTTGTTGAAATATATTCTTTTATGCTCATCAGTTATCTTCCTTCTCAAAGTGTTCTGGGAAGCATATAAAAATACTAAAACACATTAGTTGTTAAGAAAACCAATGCAGAATAGAATGAAGCGAGGGGAGGAAGGTTGGCACAGAAGATGAAACTCGATTCCTGTTCTTTGGAAGGAGCCAGGGAATAGTTAGTGTTGAAACAGGCCAAAAGGAGCATTCCCTTTAAAATCTAAATTATTTTCTAGGTCGGAATGACTTTGTAAGTACTTAGCTGTGGGATGGTGTCTGTTACTATATGCTCAGGGTTTCCTAAGCAACTGGGATTCCGTCAGAAAAAACAAGCATCTTCCAGTTTGGTTTTCTCCCCACCCCACCGTTGCAGCAAAGCAACACACTTCTCAATATTGCACTCCAGTGAACGGTGACTGGGGCAGGACGTTCAAAGAGAAGCCTGTACTTACAAAGTGCTTTCATGGGTATTTCCACAATATCCTCTCACCTCTCTTCTCACTCTTGTTGATAAGGGAGCAGGCGTTTCCAGTTTGAGAGTGTCTGTGGAATGGTGATAGGGCTGTTCGTTTCTAACAGAGTTCACATGAGGGGTTAATAGGATCGAAGGCTCAAAAGGAAATCCTGATGGAGACCATTGAGCCTTGACTTCGTGTCTGACGCTGTTCTAAGTGCTTCACTTATATCATTTTATTTAATCCTTACAACAAGCTTATTAGCTAGGAACCTATCAGCATTTTAGAGGCTCAGAAAGGTTAGGGAAAGGTCACAGTGCTAGCAAGGACTGGACCCTGGATTCAAGTACAAGCAATCCAACTCCCGCAGTGCAGCCACTTCTACTGGTGGGATAAGATCACACCACGGGGCCTTGAACAGTATAGGTAATTAGTTACTCTATTCTTTGTGTAGGTCAATGGTGTGGAAACATTTTCAACACTGTGAAATGCTCTTTCCAGTGATTTTTTTGTCAATAAATTGAACAGATAATAGTGAAAGCGCCAATGTACTAAAAAAAGACATTCGGTATATTAACAGATCACAGTGAACATGCTCTGGTTGAAGAGGGCAAGGATGTGGACCCCACCTACTCAGCAGCTTTCTCTGCCATGGCCCTGGAGACTCATCAGTGGCACTGCCAGGGTCCAGGGTGGCAATAATGGCCGTGTGTAAAGACAATCCTGGAGTTTGTTTAATAGAACAGTGTGCTGCTGAGTGGGATATTTTAGAAGTGTTTCTAGTACTGATCTGCAAGGTGATGATGGGGAGAGAAAGAGAGCAGGCCAGTGAACAACCAGTCACAAGGTGACTGCAGGGGCCCACGCCTGATTTGATGAAGGCCTGCTCTGGGTGGTAGAAACACGCAAGAGGAGGCTGTGAAGGAAGAATTAAACAAAAGATAAATGGTTTATAGTGAAGAGTAATGAAAGAGGAGAAGATAAATATTTCAGACAAGAATACTTTTTATTAAAAGTACAAGGTATCAAGAATCAGGGGCTGGTTTGTGAATTTTTTTTTAGTGTATTCACTTAGTTCTTTTTTTTTTTTAGAATAAAATTTTTTTAGTTCATAACATTTTTTAGTTTAAAAAATTGTTTCCCTGCCATATTTCATTTTAAAAGGCAGATTTAAGATGCGGGATGTATAGAACATGTTGTAATCCATAAGCACTCGGGCATGAACTGAAAGGACATGATTGATTTAAATCTCAGAATGGTCTGTCACTACTCTCTGATAGCACACAGACAAGAGATTGATAGAGCGGCATGGGACCCACAGAGGGAAACCCCAATGTGTTTAGTGAGCGGCAGGGTTGTGGTTCCACAGATTTGAATGCCAGGAATGTACTCCTGGTTTTAAGAATCAATAGAACATTCATGCTGATTACATCAAGCTCTTAAATCTCTTTTACCTCTTGATGTCAACCAATCAGATTATGGAATTTCTGAAAAAAAATTTCAGTCCAAAGCTAGATGGATATGTTGTTACTAGATGGATGAACTTTCTCCCCCAAAACTACAGTTTAGACCCAGAATCATAAATCATTTTTAATTGACTAAAGCTGGTCCCTGAAGAAGAGTAATCAAAATATAGTGCTGGCTAATGAATCCACTGTGAAAGACAATTGTAGCACTTCCGGCGGATGACATTGTTTTTAAGCTGGCACTAAATTGCTTCAATTAATTCCATTTGGATTTATGAATAACCATTTGTTCTCCGTTGGGCATTCTAAATGTGTCTTTGCCTGAGAAAGCTCACCTCAGCTCCTTCAATTCATGGTATTTTCTTCCAGTGAGTGATATGATTTATACACTAATGATTTTCTAATTTCTAGTTTTTAGAAAGCCTATCTCTGGGGACATCGTGTTCTTGGGTGGTTAAAGCAGTCCGCTGGGTAAAATATATGGAAATGACTAACAGCCGGAGACGTTAATGTAAAGAGAGAGTGTGATTTAATGAGCTGCTTTTGAAACAAGTTAGAACATTGATGTCGTTGGGGAGGGGGAATCTCCCAGCTCACTTCTGGCTTCGGGACTACTCCAGAAACGGTAAGCGGAGAATTTCCTTAAACCACGAGAGTGTGAAATCTTTTTAAAGCTTCTCAGAAAGCAAAAGGGGGGCACTAATGAACACAAACTATAATACAATTCCAATTTTACAGCACACTTAACGTTGCTGATAGCTTCTTAGAGCACGATTAAGTCAAATTGGAAGGAGATTCTCGTAGGAGAATAGTCCTCCTGGCTGAGAAAGTGGGTCCTCTTTTAAGTATTATTTACCCTAGGTTGACAATGTGCAAGCCAGCCCCGGGGAGTTCCTATGGGGAGCTGCAAGAAGCTATCAAGCTGTTTGGAGTGTTTTGTGATTTCCTCTATAGTATAAAGAAACATCTACTTTGGGACGAGAGAAGAAAAGGGGCAATTATGTTTGCACACTTAACTTTCTCTCAATAGAGGACTAAAAAAGGCAATACTACCCCTCCAAAAATATAACATAGCTTTCAAATAACAGGTTGCTTAAATTAACTTAGGAAGTGGTCTTATAGTAGAATGCATTAGCTTCTAAAAGCAAATTTCCCTGAGTATTTTGCTGACGTTTTCCTCTCATCGCAGGATTTATAAGTAAAAAAGGCTGCACACACTTTCTTCTAATGACCCCTACATTATAATTTTAAAACACTAGTTAAAAAAATGAAGGGTGATTGGATTGTTTATCTTATTTTTGTTAAGTTGTATGAGAGTTCCCTATAACAATTCAATCACAAAATGGGCAAAGAGAAGACATGCAGAAGTCCATGAGACATATGAAAACATGCTCAAAGTCATTAATCATCTGAAAGATGCAAATCAAAACAACAATGAGGCACCATCTCATACCTGTCAGAATGGCTATCATCAACAAATCAACAAATAATAAGTGCTGGAGAGGATGTGGAGAAAAAGGAACTCTTGTGCACTGCTGGTGGTGGATTAAATCAGCAGATGAATGGATTAAAAAACTTTGGCACATCTACACAATGGAATACTATGCTGCTGTAAAAAGGAAGGAACTCCTACAATTTGCAGCAGCATAGATGGAGCTGGAAAGCATTATTCTAAGCAAAATAAGTCAGTCAGAGAAAGATAAATATCACATGACCTCACTCATTTGTGGAATATAATGAACAGCATAAACTGATGAACAAAAATAGAACCAGAGTCATAGAAGCATTGATTAGATTGTCCAACCTATGAGGGAAGGTGGAGGGTGAGGGGTTACGAAATCAACCAAAGGACTTGTATGCGTGCATATGAGCATAAATAATGGACATAGATGGGGGCTGGGTGCGGTGGTGAGAGCATGTGCTGGGGGGTGAGGGTGGCTGGGGAGTGGTCAATGGGGGATAAAGGAGACATATGTCATACTTTAAACAAGAAATAATTTAAATTTAAAAAAAAAGTGAAGGGTGAGCCCAGCCAGCATGGCTCAGTGGTTGAGTGTTGACCTTTGAACCAGGAGGTCACTATTTGATTCCTAGTCAGGGCTTGATCCCCAGTGTCGGGCTCGATCCCCAGTAGGGGGCGTGCAGGTATATATATATATTCTTAAAAAGAAGGGTGATATCATTAAGCTTTGGAAAGAAAAATCAGGAAATCTAAACATGTAACTTCAAATTAATTACTTAAGAAGGTTTTCCTCAACTGTGTTGATTCTCCTTGGAAACTGACAGCTTGGCCTTGAAGCTGTTGGCTGCGGCCACACCTTTCAGCTCTCAGCAATCCTTACTGCAGGTTCCCCAGAGCTCCCCTGAAGTGGGTCTGAGCCCTCCCTTCCTCTTCCTTCCCCTTCTCTCATCAGCCTCACTAGGCAGCAGTTGACTTGGCCGTGTCTATTTAGGAAAGGGATTACAAAACTGCCTGATTCTTTGTTATCTTTCCTCATCCCACTCCTTTAATTTTTTAAAATTGATTTCAGAGAGGAAGGGAGAGGGAGAGAGAGATAGAAACATCAGTGATGAGAGAGAATCATTGATCAGCTGCTTCCTGCATGGCCCCACTAGGGATCGAGCCCCCAACCCGGGCATGTGCCCTTGACTGCAATCAAACCCAGGACTCTTCAGTCCACAGGCCGACACTCCATCCACTGAGCCAAACCAGCCACGGCCTACTTCTTTAATTTGTAAAGACCTTCTTTGGATCCTAGAGCTTCTAATACACCACCCCAAACACTGTAGTTAAGGACAACAGAAATATCAATGGGCTTAGGTCAACGAAGGAGTTAAAGGAGAAATTTTTCAGGCATTCGGCCTCAAATTAGCACTCTGGAATGTGGGGAATGTTTTAAACATAAAAAGGCTGAGCTATATATTATAATACATGGTAACTTTTTAAATGTTAGGGTTTCATATCACAGAACATACACACTGGAAATTAAATGACCCATTGTTTTGAAACTGCTGCTGTTCCTATACTTACCTAAGCACTAGTTATAGCTGATTTAAAGACAGAGGCAGGGACCTCAAAAGACGTGTGTGATTTGAGGTTCTTTCTTCCATTACTTTTTATAAAAGCTTGGACGAGCCCAAGCATTCCCAAACATTGGTCTGAAGACTTAGGGCTCTTTTTACCATTACCTTTGGATTAAGCGGCTGTTTAATTTCTTGGAATGTGGGAGAAAATGAAATATGAGAGCAAACAGAGCTACAAATTGATTTTCAATCTGCCCTTTGTTGAAAAAGTTTTTCTTGGTACCTCAGGTAGGTTTCCAAGTCTGAGATTTCTACCACGGAAAATTAGACCCTCAGCTCTTGCAGAACATGAGAGCTATGTGATGCCCTTCTTGCAAACCTCACATAATTGTCCAGTTTGCTTCAAGGCAGTAGATAGGGATCTTTGAAGCCTCGATGGCTCAGCTGTCCAGTCAGTAGGCAGACTGGTGGTGCCTCCGGGGCGATGGCTTGGCAAGTTCAGCAAAATCTGCCTTGTCCCAGAGTGCCTCCCCACACGCTTCCCTCTCTCCCAGAAACTCCCCCTTTCCTCCCCTCAGCGCTGCTTTTTCACGAAGGCAGAGTTCCCTCTCTGGAGCCACTCCCTTAGTTACTTCCAGAAGGCCTCACGGAGCTCAGTCCTGGCCAAAGGGGGCCTGGAGGGGACCAAGCCTTTCATTCCCTTCTTTGTTCTCCTCTCTTCCTTCTTCTACTTCTTTTTCTCCTCCTATCCTGCCACCTCCATTAGACTGGACTTTTGATAGTGATTATTTCCTTAATTCATTGACTTGGAAACTTCCGATAGGATTAGGAGTAGGGAGGAAAGAAAAAAAGTAGTTTGTTTTCTGCCTTCAACGCAATAGTAGTAACACCTTCCTTCATGTGGTCAGTCCTGTTGGGTTCTGTTAGCACCTTCTGAATGATCCAGATTGATCACGGGTTTCCCTCCATGCGATGCTACTTAGCCAGGGAGCAATGTGGAAGCAATTGGCTTCTTTTTCGTTTCCATTTTCTGTAAAGAGAAGGCTTGAGAATAAAAGCAGGAAGCATCATGTGTAGAATTATGGGCAGCATCACTGAGTAGGAAACTTCATTCCCTTGGAAATAAATGTGTGTTGCATGAATGACTAAAAATCTTTGCCTAGGGTTCCCCTTAAATAGCCTCAGTTACTCCAGGATGACACAGTAGTCAAAAGGAAGATGGTTTGAGAGAGTAAAGAAGCTCATGGCTGGGGCCAAAAGAGATGCAGAATTAGATGTCAAAGTAAAAAGAGAATTTTATAAGATATAAATGATATGTCTTAATGCAAAAAAAGTTCTTCAGGAACCTGTCTAGATCATCAGCAGAAATTCTATAAATAAACCAGACACCTCTTAGGCCATTTTGAAAGCTCATCTGAAATTGTCATGTTAATTCACTCACACATTCATTTTTAGGAAGATCATAGAACCTGCCAGAACATTTAAGAAGAGAATATAAATAGTGAGATCAAATTTATTGTCTTATATAAGATTAACTATCATCTATCTATCTATCTATCTATCATCTATCTATCATCTATCATATATGGATTCAATTTCTGCTGTGAAGTTAAAATATATGAAGATGTTAAAGTTGTCCTGTACCATCATGTCACTGGCATGATGTTTCTTTCATGTGGACTATATTAGTCCATATTGTATGTTTGGGGTTTTTAGGCACCCTAGAATATTTCCCCCTCCTTTCTTAAAATGCTGGCATTCACTCTGACCACTGTTCTAATGCATAAACTTCTTTATTATTGCTGTGGTTTAAATGAATTGATCAAGAACCTTCCAGAGAATAGGATTAAAAATGAGAAGGGTAGAAAGTTACCTGCAGGAGATAAAACAATAATTGTTGTCTTATAATATTTCACTTTTTTGTGTCACCTTTTTTTTTTTTTTGTTCAGTGATATTGCCACACTTATAGTAGGGTAAAGAAAGAAGTTAAATGATAGATGATCTTATGTGCATCCTTGTACCTACTGATGTGTGAGGAAGTGCACTCAGTGGAATACAGATACCATAAGTTGATTTTTTTGGAGATGTTTTGCTAAGAGTAACTTTGGTTTTAAGATGGGAAAGAGGGTTGTATTAAGGAGCAATGTCCTGTCTTTTGTTTCTGTCGCCATTAGAGAGAGTGAGGTGGGACAGGCAGGGCAAGCAGAGGTTAGAGACCAGTCTTACAAATCGTATGGATACAAAGAACAAAGAGTTCCTTTCTGCAGTTCTGGTTCCAGAAGAGGTGTCAGTGTAACCACATCACATAACAACTGTAATAATAGGCCCCTGAATCATTCAACTGTATTGCCTTATTCTTTTGTTCTTGATATTAGTTGGGGTTTTTTTTATTCGCTGTCAAACATTGAACTGTTCATAGGTATAGGCTTTATGATTTAAGTACCAAGTAGGTCTTTGAGCAAATTCATCATTACAATAAATTTGTTGAGGTGGAATTGCTAGGAGTATTTGATGCTTATCAGCAATCTGCAATCAAGCAGGGTTGTACCGATTTATATAATCACCAATAGCATTCCCCCCCAATACTTGTCAATAACAAGTACTCTAATTCTTTTTCAGTATTTGTCAATGTGAGAGGTGAAAGATTAGATACATAATTTAGTTTTCTTAGCTTTTAAATTGAACACTTTGTTTATTTTTATTTATCCTTATTTACTAATAATGCACTTTAAAGCTACAGATTTTCCTCTGAGCACAGGTTTTGCCGTACCTTTTGAGAGGTAGCTCCCACTGTTGATATTCTCTAAGTAGCTTACACTAATGATTTATTTTTTTTTTTTTTACTTAAGTTACTTGTGAGTATTTTTAAATTGCTAACTTGTTGTCCAGCCAGCATGCCTCATGGTTGAGCATGGACCTATGAACCAGAGGGTCACGGTTTGATTCCCAATTGGGGCACATGCCCAGGTTGCAAGCTCGTTCCCCAGTGCGGGGGCATGTAGAAGCCAGCTGATCAGTGATTCTCTCTCATCACTGATGTTTCTATCTCTCGTTCTCTGAAATCAATAAAAATATATTAAAAAAATAAAATTGCTAAATTGTTATTATTAGTTGCAGTAAAACATTTAAAACTGTTTTTACAAAATCACATAGTTAGGACCATATTATATCACTATTGAAGTTTTCCATATAGTATTTTATTTTATGTTTTGGTAGGCATTCCAAGAACATTTAAAAAGAAAGTGTATTCTCAGTTTGCAGAGTTTAGCAGACATTTATTACTAAGGCTTTTTATGTTATCCAAAACTATTATATCTGTTTTTATTGCCTTATCTGTCAAAGATAGGCCTACTTACAATTACATTTAAAAAAATTATTTGTTCTGTTTCTAAAAGTGTTTGCTATACTTTGCTATTGAAATTTAGCATGTCTATATTTAGTGTTGTAATATCTTCACTATAGAGTATACCTTTTATTGACATAAAATAACTTCCTTTTTCTTTGACTTTAATTCAACTCTAATGTGTTAAAAAAACAAAATTCAACCAAGTAAATTTGAAGATCTAACTGGCTTTATTCAGTGATTCATTCATGTATAGGGCAGCATGCTATCTAGCATCTAGAAGAGTGCAAATAGAAGGTTTTTATAGGAGCAGTGTGGGGCATGGGAGCTATTAACAAAAGAAAAGCAGAGATTATTTTGAGAACTGGACATCTTTTTTAGGAAGGGAATCGACAAGGTTCTTTATCATGCCGATTGCCTTTTCTTTCCCGGGGATGAGGGGTGGAGAGGCCCACCTGACAGATTGCCTTGCTGGTGCTGACCAGAACATTTCAGGCCGGTTAAGATGGCATTTCTGGGGGAAATGAAAACAGCAATTACATCAGGTGTCAAATCTAGGTTTGTTATCCTGGGGTTTTAGCTTGAGTGATGCCATCTGGGTCTGTGATTTCCTCTTTAGTAGATGTTAATAGGGCTGCTTCTTTCTTTTTATTTGAATATTTCATGGCATTTTAATTTAGTTTTGTCTTGTAAATAGCATACAATTGTGTGTGTTTTTAATTAATCAGAGAGAGTGTTTGGTTTTTATGGAAGAGTCTTACTCATTTAATTTTCTCATAACTGAAAGGTTAGGCTTACCTCTGCCATCTTATTTTATTTCTGCATGTTGTCTTCTCTTGTTCTTTGCCCCTGTTTGCTATATTAGATTTTCTTAGTTCTTTTTTCTTTACTGCTTTTTTTAAAAATCCTCACCCAAGAATATTTCTTTCATATTATTATTATTATTTTTTACTTTTACAGAGAGAGGTGGGAAGGGAGGAGGGGGGAGAGAGAGAAACATCCATGTGAATGAGACACATCAATTGGTTGTCTCCCACATATGCCCCAACCGGTATTGGGGATCAAGCCTGCAACTGAGGTATGTGCCCTTGACCAAGAATCAAACCCAAGAGCCTTCAGTCACTGGGCCAGCACTCTAACCACAGGGCAAAACTGACCAGGGCCCTTCACTGCTTTGTAAGTTATGAGCTCCTTATTTAAATAACTAGTGGTTACTTTAAACATTTAAATATCATTTCCCCCTATGCATATCTATCAACATCAAAAATGAAACAATACCTAAAACCAAAATGTGGGATGTTGAGTTCGAATTCATTTTTTTTCGTGAAATCGAAGAATTAACTCTCTGACAGAAACCATTAGAGGAACGGAAGTTTATTGAGAGAAGCCAGTCCCGGAAAAGGTGCAGCAGGGTTCCAGGATTAGGCCCGTGTCCAGAGCTTCCTCCCATGTCACAGTCAGGAGTAGTTTAGTAGCCAGGCTAACTGAAGTCTAATGGTCCATGGGTGAAGGTCCACATGGCCACGAACCACCTGGGCACAGGGATGCACGCTGCCAATACAGGAACAAATGCCAGGCGCCCACTGCATGCCGGGGAGAAGAGAAGAGAGGTAACACAGGCCTTTTAGTTTGGGGGATGGGTACAGTCTTGCTATCTCCTATTGGGTCTTTCCAAAGAATTCTGCCTTAATAACATTCTTGGGATTGGTTATACACCTCATTGTCTTGTGGTCAGTTATCTATAAGCCACCTGTCTTGGTGATACAGGAATTTTGGATTGGAACATGCGGTGTTCCCCTGGGCATGATGGCTTCCTGGGCTCTTGGTCCCTCAGAGTTGAAGAAAGAAACCCCGGATGGAAGTTGGTATAGCCAAGGTGGAAACTTATTAAAGAACAAGCATAGACTCCCACGTGGGGAGGGGAAGGAGTCCCTCTGAGTGCCCCTTTCCCTGATTTATAAATGCTGCAGTATTTTTGTGCCTCTATAATGATTGTTTGCTATTCCCTTTGATTTGATCACTATAGTACAGTGACGGTGAACCTATGACACGCGAACTCATTTTTGGGGTTGATTTTTCTTTGTTAAATGGCATGTAAATCTATAAAATAAATATCAAAAATATAAATCTTTGTTTTACTATGGTTGCAAAGATCAGAAAATTTCTATATGTGACACGGCACCAGAGTTGAGTTAGGGTTTTTCAAAATGCTGACAGGCCGAGCTCAAAAGGTTTGCCATCACTGCTATAGTAACTCCTGAGCTCAAAGGTCAAACCTCACATGGGACCTGTGAGTTCCTCCTCCCTCATTGTTCTCCTAGTCCAGCCATGGGCAAACTACGCCCGCGGGCGGATCCAGCCCCTTTGAAATGAATAAAACTATTGAAAAAAAAGACCATACCCTTTTATGTAATGATGTTTACTTTGAATTTATATTAGTTCACACAAACACTCCATCCATGCTTTTGTTCGGGCCCTCCGGTCCAGTTTAAGAACCCATTGTGGCCCTCCAGTCACAAAGTTTGCCCACCCCTGTCCCTTTGAGCTTTCTTCCTGCTTCTTTATTTTGTAAAAATAGACCTTTTGCTATGCCCAATCCCTTATCTTATGGAAATGTAACTGTTGCCTCTCCCAACTCCCTTATCTTATGTAAATGTAACCTTTGTAGCTCTGTAGCCCTGTGTTTCTTCCATGGACCCCCTTAATTTAAAAAATTCCCTAAATCTGCCTATTTCACCCCTAAAAATTCCTATTTCATTAGCAATAGCCAGACATTTCCAAGTTCATGCCTCTTGCTCACCCTTCCTTCTCTGTCCCGTTGGGGTGCCTTAGTAACTTCGCCTGAGTTCCTGGTTTCACTTCTTCCTCCCAGGGTCCTGCCACTATCTACCTAACTTTTTTCTGTTTCATATTTACTTATGCTTTAGTAACAGAATAAGAAAAATTCATTGTATTTATTTATTTATTTATGAAAACACTTTCCGATTATTTTTCTTTAAAAATTTCAGGTTGTTCAATCTTAAAGCAAGTTGTATCAGATAACAATGGACAAAAGTATAAGAGGATGTAACAGAAGGATGGGAGTTGTTTGTAAGCAATGGTAGAGGTAGGAATAAAACACATATTAGGTAGCTGGAGCAGAGGGGCTAAATTGAGGAATAATCTATATTAGAATTCATTTTTGTTTTATGTGATGCAACTGGACACAGTTTTACCAAATTTGGGTTTGTTTGGGATGGTCTGACTTAAAATAGAGGACATTTGTTGGGGTAACCAGTGGGAGGCACCTCAATGAGTTCAGCTTCCAGAATGATGACCTCTCTGGTTTGCCACTGAGATCTGAGATGCAATTCTGTCTCAGTGAGATCCTGTCCCTGTCCGAGATTAGCAGAAATGGAGATTCGTCTAGTTCATGATGCTTAATGAACAACTCAGAATAGCCCACTAGAGTGCAAAAAAATTGGATATACTGTAGGGATCAAGTGAACTGACTTCACAAATTCTAGGGTTAAGAGTTTAGGTTTAAATCTTATTGGCTAAGAATGCATTGCTGGTCCCTAAGAAAGAAGTGACCTCTCCACCAATCAGCACCTATTATAGTACTTTGTCTTCTTTAGGTCCTGGAAGATTCTAAGAGCAATCACACATTTCTCATCTTTGTGTTCACTTTAGAAATTGTCCTCAAATATAGGACTTTTGGTATGCAAAGGAAAAATTATTTCTACAAAATGTTTTATTAAGTACCAGGATTTTAATTCCACACAGATTTAGTTCTTATGAAGCATTCTACCTACTAAAGAAAGAGTCATGATTTAGGGCCATCTGTGGTGTTTTAGGTGTGCTTTGTACAGCCTGTTCTCTGTAAAACTATAGAAAATTTCTATTCCAGTTTTTCTTTTATATGCATTTCTTTAATCAGCTAATAAGATCTATAGTGAAACTCTGACTTCCCTGACCAGTATTTACTGAAAAGGTTAAAAAAGGATCTAAGAACATTGCTTTAGAAACGAACCAACACTTGCTTCATCAGGAGTCAAAGCAAAATGAAGAATCAGGAAATATCAGTTAAATGTGTATGTGTGTGGGGGACGGGGGGGAGTTCAGGGCAGGGGTATGTTCCTGATTGATCTTAGGGAAAGCAAATGAAGAAAGGTATCAACCACTGCATTTGGTTTGTGAAAAACAACACGTAGTGTCTGTAAGACTTCATGCAAAATGCTTCTAAACCACTGCTACTATCATGTAATATAACTATTACCCAATCAAATGATAATACTTAGCATGAAGTGTCTTACTTCCCATTATTCAACTATCTAAATGCTATTCATTCTCCTTAGAATCTTCTCTGACTTCTCAAATTAGTGGTTTTTGTACTCTCATATGTTTACTTGTATATCCATTGTAGCATTTTATAGGGTATAATTTATACACAATAATATTTATTTTCTTTAAGTGTACAGTTTGATGCATTTTGTTGGAATGTATACATCCATGTAATTATTAGTACAGTAAAGATACATAATGTTTTATCATCCCTCCAAAGTCCCTTCAAATCACTTTATAGTCAATCACCTCCCTCTATCCCAAGATGCAGCCACCAATGATCTCCCTTCCTCCCCCCAGTTTTTTAAAGTATCATAGAAGCGCTTTTATTGTGAAATGAAGCATGAATTGATTATGCTTTGCATAGATGCTGCATAATGGAGGGATTAAGAGAATGAATCTGTCCCTAGATTCTGCCTCTTATAGAATGCCTTATAAAAAGAATCATACAGACTATAGTCTTTCATATCAGGCTGCTTTTCCTTAGCAAAATGCTTTTAAAACCTAGCCATGTCATTGCATGTATTCATGGTTCAATCTTTTTTTATTGTGAAGTATTTCACTTTATAGGTATACCACAATTTGTTTAGTGTTATTTGTTTTTGTTAAAAATAATCTCATCATCTATGAATGTATATTGAACACTGACTATTATATGCTAGACATGTCATGGGTGCTAGGGATAAAAATGTTAATTAAGAAATAGTTCTGAGACTTCTGGAATTTTTATGAAAACAGATAATGCTACTACAATATGGCTGGGCCAAGATGAAGGTATATTCTGGAAGTATAGAGAAGGGATGTATAGAATAAGTTGAGCCTTTCAAGTGAATAAGAACTAGCACAGAGGAGGAAGGTGTAGAAAGGAGAACAAGGAGAGGCAAGAGCATGGACAAAGGAATGAATACAGATAAGAACAGATAATTATAAGGATTTTACTAGAGCGCGAAGTTTAAAACCTGGCATGGCAAAAGAGGGTAAAGAAATATGTAGTAGCCAGAAAGTGGGGGAAAAGAGCGTGTTCTTTATTATGCCATGTTAGGAAGACTGATGTGTTTTAAGATGGAGAGATTGTTGGATTTGCACATTAGACTGGATTTAATGGGGCGGAGTCCAAGAGAACAGTTGTAGGTGGTGTTTGTCTTATTGCAGGCCAGTGATAATGAGGACCTGAATAGCACAGGAGTCTTGAGGGCAGAGAAGTAAGTATCAGTTTGATAAATAGTTAGACGGGAAAAGAAGAACTTAGTGACTGTGTGGTTACGGATAGTAAGGAACAAAGAAACAGGAGCATGAGTCCCATGTTCTAAGGCAGGTGAAGGTTTTGGTTCTTTAAAAAAATATTTTTAATTGATTTCAGATAGAAAGGGACAGGGAGAGAGAGAAACATCAATGTTGAGAGAGTCATTGATTGGCTGCCTCCTGCATGCCCCAAACTGGGGATCAAGCCCGCATCCTAGGCATATGCTCTGACCAGGAATTGAACTGTGACCTCCTGGTTCATTCAACCACTGAGCCACGCTGGCTAGGCTGTTTGTGAAGGTTTGAGGAGGGGAGGTAAAATTTTAGTTCCTGCACATAGTGGGTTTGACATACTGTTCATTCAAGAAGAGATGTTTAGTGAGCAATGTGTTTATGAATCTAGACTTCATGTATAAACGTATGGCTGGGTTTAGGAATGATTAGCATATAAATGAAACATGGAAATGGAAGAAATTAAAGTTGTTGGAGAGTAGAGACAAAAATCCTACTTAAGTCTGTGTTCTTCACAGCTCACAATACAGAGCCTGACATGCAAATGATGCTCCAGAAAAATTTGTTGAGTAGGTGAATGCAAAGATGCTTATTTCCAAATTAAATTCTGTCCTATGCCTTGTACACTGGAGTTCATGGGCACGAGAAATGTAACTAAGGCGTGGGATTGCATGACCCATTTAAAGGCAGCCAGATAACGTTCTCTATCTATGGCAGAGAGAGCTTTGTGCAGTGAACATACAATAACCTTTTAGTTATTTTCTATTTCTGGGCTGCTGAGGGAGAGAGGGAAGGCCACCTGGAGCCTGGGTCGCATGGATTGCCAAACCACCCTGATGTCTACCATTTAGTTCTACTCCGATTAGGCCAGGACTGGGTAATGAATGTTTCATCTTGCATTTTTCCACATAAACAGATGTCCTTACCCACAGACAAATTTAGAAAATTGTGTGGTTACAAGGAAAGGGAGGCTATTTTTCCAGTGAGGAAAAAGGTGGCTGCTTATCATCATTCTTAAAGACATGTTTATGTTTCAAAACCCAGGTAACAAATCCAGCTCTTCCAAGGAGGCGCCCAGATCTTGCCAGTTGGAATTAAACCCTGTCCACCATTTACTCTCTTATGTGCTCAGGAAGCTGCATGATACATTGGGAAGAGTATGAATTTTGGCTTTGGGTAGTCATAGGTCCTATCTTGGCATTGGTGGTTACTAAATGAATCTGAATCCCACTCTTATCTCTGAATGATCTGTCATGATGCATGCTGGGGTTTGACGGGATTACCTATTTTTAAGTCCATCTATCCAAAGGCCTATAATGACATGAGGGGTGTGGGTAGTACAGGCGAGAGGCAGGCAGAAGAGAGCGTCTGTCTTTCTCCTCTTGGTGCTCTTTATAGCACTCAGTACAGTACTTCAATATAGTAGGTTGTCATCTGATGTTTGTTGAATTGAGTCAGAACCAAATCTTACCTGTTTCATTAATACTAAATGTTGTATTTCTCTCCAGAATTATAATTCCTTTCCCATATGATCTTTAGACATTGTAGGTTTATACAATTTTCTTTCTTCAAATATGTTTTAATTTGGAGTATAAATACAGAAATGTACAGAATCATAAATATACAACTTGATGAATTTAACCTATTGAACATACCTGTGTAACCATCACCCCAGGTGAAGCAATAGAATGTCCTATCTAATAAAAGCATAATATGCAAATCAACTGAATGGCAGAATGACCAGTGGGGAGGGGACAGGGCCGGTGAGCAGGCAGTGGTGGAGGGACAATGCGGGAAGTGGCACCATCCCCTTATCAGCCCGTCCAGTCGCCTGCTGCAGAGAGAGGCCAGACTGCAGGGAGCGGGCCTACGCTGTCAGTAGGAATCCCCTGAGTACTCCCGGACTGTGAGAGGGTGCAGGCCAGGCTAAGGGATGCCCCTCCCACTGCATGAATTTTTGTGCACCGGGCCTCTAGTTAATAGTATATTAGAATACTCTCTTGAGTCCCCTCCAGAGATAGCCATTAGCTTTATTGCTAATCCTTATATTGATTTTATCTGTTTTTAAAAAGTGTATGTGTCTTATTCTCCTTATTATATATATATATATATATATATATATATATATATGATGCATCCATGTTGTTTTATATAGAAGTGATGTGTTCATTTTTTATTTGCTGTATCATTTCCCATTGTATGAATGTATTACCATTTATTTATCCATTCTACTGTTGATGGACATTTGGATTGTTTCTGGTATTTTGCTAATGAATAAAGTTGCAATGAATATTCTTGCACAATTTTTGCATATTCATTTTAGGTACATACCTAGGAATGATATTAGTGGGACACAGGGTTAGTAAGTATATATTTAGATAATAAAAAAATCAATTTTCAAAGGATTGCACCAATTTACAATTCCACCAGCACTGTATAAAATTTCAAATGCTCCATGTCATCATCAACACTGGATAATCTCAGTGTTTTGAATATTAGCTACTCTGCAGAGGGTGTAGTAATATCTCATTGTGGTTTAAATTCGCATTTATATGGTGATTAATAAAGTGAAGCAAATATTCATCACAGGTTTCTTTTGGCATTATATCATATAAAGTTGTCTTTCATCTATTTTAATGAGGTTATTTATATTTTTATTATGAACTAGAGGCCTGGCCTGTGGGATTGGGCCGAAACCAGCTCTCTGACATCCCCTGAAGGGTCCTGGACTGTGAGAGGGCGGTTCTTGGGTGACGCCACCCAAAATCGGGCTCCCTCCTCTCTGGTTCTGGGTGGGTCACCGAGAACCACAGCTGCCAAATCACTGCAGCTCTGCAGCTCCTGCGTTGAGCATCTGCTCCTTGGTAGTCAGTGTGCACCATAGCTACTGGTCAGACCGTTGAATGGTCGGATGGTCACTTAGGCTTTTATATATGTGTGTGTGTGTGTGTGTGTAGTCTACTTTAGAACCTATTTTCTTTATGATTGATGCTTTTTGTGTACTAGTTTAATACATTGTTGCCTATCTCATGTCATTCAGATACATGTCTATGCTATCTCTGGAAACTCCCCGACCCCCTTTTAGATATACTTCTACATTCTACCTAGAATTGATTTTTTTGTATATGGTATGAGATAGGATCCATGTTAATTTTTTAATGAAAATTCAATTGGTTAGGGCTCTTTATTTTAAAAAAATTCTTTAAAATGTTCTCATTGTCATTAGGCCCCTTCCCCCACCCCCCACCCCCATAAAT
>NW_006285049.1:6160393-6160738 GCF_000327345.1 Myotis davidii | reverse complement strand
AAGTTCTTTCTTTCTTCCTTCCTTTCTTTCTTTCTTTCTTTCTTTCTTTCTTTCTTTCTTTCTTTCTTTCTTTCTTTCTTTCTTTCTTTCTTTCTTTCTTCTTCTATCTATTTATTTAATCAATATGGACTCATGTACATATATTAACTTTATACTTTATTAACTTTATTGCTAAAATTGTCCTTACTTTCGCGATGGGAACATTTTCAGTTTGGTTCCTATACTTTTGTTTTTGGAATACTTCCTTACTTTTTGGCACTACAAGATGCTTCAGGCCTAGCTTGCATATTCCCAGTCCTAGAATCAGTCGATTTCTTCAATGAACCTTTGCTACTTTTATTGGAG
>NW_006285049.1:6152984-6154211 GCF_000327345.1 Myotis davidii | reverse complement strand
TTTCTCTATTATATTCCATTGTTCTGTTGTTCTATTCTTGATTAATACCACAGTTTTAATAGCTGTAGATTTATAATGTCTTGATATTGTGTGGCATAAGTCTTTTAGTTTATCTCTAAAATTGTCTTGGCTATTTGGCCCACTGTCCCCCCCCCTCCATAAATCAAGAGTGTATGTTTGAGGCTTTGTTTCTGGACTTTCTATTATATTCCATTGTTCTGTTGTTCTATTCTTGATTAATACCACAGTTTTAATAGCTGTAGATTTATAATGTCTTGATATTGTGTGGCATAAGTCTTTTAGTTTATCTCTAAAATTGTCTTGGCTATTCTTGGCCCACTGAATTTCATATAAAAATTAGAATGATCTCATTTCTGCAAAAAAAAACTATTGAAATATTTTTTAAAACTTTAAATTTTGGCATAATTTTATATTTACAGAAAAGTTGCATAGATAACACAGTAAGTTCTTGTGTACCCCTTATCGAGTTACTCACATTGTCCACATCTCATATTACTATGGTACATTTATCAAAACTAACAGACAATGATATAATACTCTGAACTAAACTTCAGTCTTTATTTGAATTTCACCAGTTTTTCCATTAATGTCCTCTTCCTCTCCAGCATATCCCATTACATTAGTTGTCATGTCTCTCCAGTTTTCTTTGATCCATGACAGTTTCTCAGCCTTTCCTTATGTTCCATCATGATTTTGACAGGCTTAAGGAGTCCTGGCTACTCATTCTGTAGAATGTCCCTCATCTGAGATTTTCCACTGTGTTTCTTCTTGTTATTCTGGGGTTATGGGTTTTTGGAAAGAATATAACAGAGTTAAAGTGCCCTTCTTATCAAATTATATCAGGGATACATGACATCCACATGAAATCCTTGGAGACGGCAACCTTCATCACTTGGTTAAAGTAGTGTTTGCCGGGTTTCTCCATTTCAAAGTTATAGTTTTCTTTTTCTCACTCTATGTTTTGGAAATGAGTCATTAGATCTGGTCTATCCTGATGGTGGTGGTGGGGAGGGGGGCGTATTAAGCTTCACCTTCAGTAGAATGTACTATCTTCACATGTTATTTGGACTTCTTCTGTAAGAAAGTTTCTTTCTTTTTTTCTTTCTTTCCTTCTTTCTTTCTTTCTTTCTTTCTTTCTTTCTTTCTTTCTTTCTTTCTTTCTTTCTTTCTTTCTTTCTTTCTTTCTTTCTTCCTCTATCTATTTAT
>NW_006285049.1:6132631-6152782 GCF_000327345.1 Myotis davidii | reverse complement strand
TTTTATTGGAGAACTAGAGGCCTGATGCACAAAATTCGTGCATGGGGGAGGGGGGTTCCCTCAGCCCAGCCTGCACCCTCTCGCATTCTGGGACCCCTCGGGGGATTTCTGACTGCTGTTTTAGGCCCGATCCCGCAGGGATTCCTGCAGGTTCGGGCCTAAACTGGCAGTCGGACATCTCTCTCACAATCCAGGACCACTGGCTCCTAACTGCTCACCTGCCTGCCTGCATGATCACCTCTAACTGCCACCCCTGCCAACCTGGTCGCCCTCCACTGCCCCCCTGCTGGCCTGGTTGCTCCCAACTGCCACCCTACCCCCCAACTGGCCACCGCCAACCACCGGTCTGGTCACCCCCAACTGCCCCTGCTGCTGGCCTGGTCGCCCCCAACTGTCCCCCTGCCAGCCTGGTTGCCCCATGCAGCATGCTGTTCAGTCATTTGGTCATCTCTCACTAACCCCCCTGCCAGCCTGGTCATCCCATGCAGCCTGCTATTCAGTAATCCGTCTGGTTATTTCGGTCATGATGGCCCCTGGCTTTTTATATATTAGGATGATATTTAGAAACCAAGATCTGAGCATTGTTTTTAGGTTTCATTGCTTTTAGGTCCTCTCAGTGGATAATATATGTATTTTTACTCACATCTACATGCATATATATATGTATATATGTACATGTATATATATCTATGGATACTAACCTATGCATATACACATTTATAATTGTTCTGTCTAACTATATGTATAGAGATAGCTAAACATGAGCTTGTGCTGATTCTCAGCACTATGAGGTTCATTCAAGCCTTCCTTTCTTATTTATCTGTAACTGTCCCTCTGACAGTGAGAAGCTTGGTGCTCAACACCCATTGTCTATTTACCAATTTGTTCAACCTTAGTATACAACAGGAACAATCTCAAAATTGTTAATCTGTATCTCTATGACAAAGAAATTCACCAACTAGAGCAGTGGTTCTCAACCTTCCTAATGCCACGACCCTTTAATACAGTTCCTCATGTTGTGGTGACCCCCAATTTCATTGTTACAAATTGAACATAATTAAAGCATAGTGATTAACCACAAAAACAATATGTAATTATCTATGTGTTTTCCGATGGTCTTAGGCGACCCCTGTGAAAGGGTCGTTCGACCCCCCAAAGGCCTCGCGACCCACAGGTTGAGAACCGCTGAATTAGAGTATAGTGTTTATATATGGTTCCTTTTGTCTATTCCTTGTAACTTTTAGTAAAAAAAAAAATGTTTTTCAAATGGTTAGTTCCTTTTTTTTGCACACATGAAATGTACAGTTTTTAAGTTTTGATAAATGCATACAGTCATGTGTCCATTGTCCCAGAATATTTCCTTTGCCCTAAAAGTTCCTCTGTAAATCCCTTTGTAGTCAACCATTCGCTCTACTCCAATCCCTGGCCACCACTAATCTTTTTTATTTTTTATAGTTTTGCCTTTCCCAGAATGTCATATGAATGAAATCATACACTATGTAATCTTTTGGATATGGCTTCTTTCACTTAGTAGAATGCATTTAAGATTCATCCATGTCTGCATATGAATCAGTGGCTCATTCCTTTTTATAGCTGAATAGCATTTCATTGTACTGCCACTTTGTTTATCTATTCCTCTGTTAAAGGACTTTTTGGTTGAGTCCAGTTTTTAGCAATTAGGAATAAAACTGCTAGAAACATACACATACAGGCTTTTGTTTGCACATACAATTTCAAGTCATTTTGTTAAGTTCCCAAGAATGTGATTGCTGAATAGTATGGTAGGTTTATGCTTATAAGCATTGCCAAACGTTTTCCAAAGGGGCAGCACCATTTTGCGTTCCCATCAGCACTGAATGAGACTTCCTGTTGCTCTGCATCCTAGCCAGCATTTATTGTCATTTATGTCATGTTTTTAGGCTTCGGCCATGCCAATAAGTGTGTAGTGATATCTCATTGTGGTTTTAATTTATAGTCCCCTAATGACATACTGTTATTTGTATATTCTTTTCATTTTTATGTTTTTCTTTAATGTTTTATATCTTCTTCACAGACGTGTCTGTTCATATCTTTTTTTGACCATTTTTAAAATTAGATGTTTCTTTTCCTTTTTCTGTGTTTTAAGAGTTCTTTACATAGTCTAAATAGAAGTCCTTTATCAGACATGTGATTTAAATATATTTTGTCTGTGGCTTCTCTGTTCATTCTCCTAACAGTATCTTCACAAAGCAAAGTTTTAATGTTAATGAAGTTCAACTTCTCAGTTTCTTTCTTTTATAGATTGTATTTTTGATGTTTTATTTAAAAAGACTTCACTAAATCCAAGTCATGTAGTTTTTCTTCTGTTTTTTTTTTCCTCTCTAGAAATTTTAAGCTTATGCTTTACATTTATTTCTATGATTCATTTTGAACTAATTTTTAATCTTATATGCATGAATATAAGTCCTTCGGTTCATCTCTTAATCCCCCCACCCCCGCCACCCCAAACCCTCCCCAGGCTTCCCACTGTAGTTTGATGGTCTGTTCAATGTTGCTCTGCCTCTGCATCTACCCCTGTTCATCAGTCTATACTGGTCCCCATTATCTGTCCCAACCTCACTGGAGCAGTCCCAACCTCACCGGGGCTGTCCCAACCCCACTTTTTTTTTATATATATGGGTGCCCAAATGTTCAAGCACTATTTGTTGAAAAGGCTATATTTTTTCAATTAAATTACATCAGTCCTTTTATCAAATATCAATTTGTGTTGCTCTCTATTCTGTTTTATTTGGGAGTGGGGATAGGATTTTGAATGGGAGTGCATATGAGAAGCCTATAGATCACTTTATTTATTTATTTATTAATTTTTATTTCTTAAAGTATTACAAAGAGTATTACATATGTCTCCTTTCCGCCCCCTTGACATTCCCCTAGCCCCTCCCACTGGGGATTGACCCCACAACCTGGGCATGTGCCTGTGACCGAAATTGAACCTGGGACCCTTCAGTCTGCAGGCTGATGCTCTATCCACTGAGCCGAACTGGATAGGGCTCCATAGATTACTTGTGACACAATTGGTATCCTTATAATAGTGAGCCTTCCAATCTATGAATATGGCTTATCTTTATATTTATTTACTTTTTCTTTAATTTACTTAAATAATGTTTGGTGTAGTGGTCATGTATGACTTTTTAAAAATTTATTCTTGAGTATTTCATGATTTTCTGATGCTATAGTAAATTACATTATTTCTTAAATTTTATTTTCTAATTGTTTGTTAATTGTATATAAACATGCCATTGATTTTTTAAAATATTGGTTTTGTATCCAGCAACATTGCCAAATGAATTTCCTATATTTTACCTCTCATAGTTTATTTCTCATAGTTAATCTGTAGATTAAAAAGAAAACTTAATTACATAGATTTTTCTTTTAAATAGTAACATTTATTTCTTTCCTTTAAAATTTTAGTCTTTAAAAAAATCTTATTGCATTGGCTAGAACACCCAGCACAATTCTGAATAGAAGTGCTAGCACACATCATTGTCTCAGTGGTAAATCTTTCAACATTAAAAAACTAATACAATGTTTTTTATGAATTAAAACAAAACTTTATCGAGTTAAGTAAATTCCAATTTATTCCCAGTTTGCTAAGAGTTTTTAATAATGAATATATCTTGAATTTTGCGATTGCTTTTCCTGCATTTACTGAGGTAATCATATAGTCACTATCACTATCTTCTATTTTTTTTAATGTTGTGAATTACATTTATTGTTTTTTGGTGGTAAACTAACCTTGAATTCCTGGGATAATGTCCCCCCACTCTTGATCACATTGTATTATCTTTTTAATTTAATACTGAGTTAAATTTAGAATTTAGTTAATGATTTTTTATATACATTGAAAGAGATATTGGTTTGTATTTTTCTTTTTTTGAATATTTTTGTTTGATTTTGACATAAAAAGCAGTGCTAGCCTCATAAAATGAATTGGGAATATTTTTTTTCTCTTTCTTACCTAAAAGATTTGAGTAAGATGGGTACTACTGCTTCTTTAATGTTTTGAGGAAATTTGCCACTGATGTCATCTGGATAATTTCTGCCATTGGTAGGTGCAATCTTTTATATATATGTTAATTAAGTTTGTTATTTATATCATTCAACTCTTTATTCTTATTTTTGTTGTTGTCAATCCCATGCCTGAGAGAGGAAAAGAAACATCAATGTGAAAGAGACACATCTATTGGCTGCCTCCCACACATGTTCTGACCAGGGCTGGGTATAGGACCTGCAACCCAGGTACATGCCTCTGATCAAGAATCGATACCATTGCCCTTTGGTGCTCAGACCCATACTCTAAGCATTGTACAACACAAGCCAGGCCAAACCAACTCAATATTCTTTTTTAAAATATATATATTTTATTGATTTTTTACAGAGAGAAAGAAAGAGGGATAGAGAGCTAGAAACATCGATGAGAGAGAAACATCGATCAGCTGCTTCCTGTACACATCCCACTGGGGATGTGCCCACAACCAAGGTACATGCCCTTGACTGGAATCAAACCTGGGACCTTTCAGTCCACAGGCCGACGCTCTATCCACTGAGCTAAACCAGCTAAGGCCAACTCAATATTCTTAATAAGATTTTATCTGCTTATTCTATTAGTTATGAAGAATAGTGTGTTAAGGTCTACCACTGTGATTTTGGATTTTTGTGATTTATCCTTTAATTTTGTTATTTGTTTTATATATTTTAAAGGCATGTTATTAGGTGCAAAAACTAGAAATTTTTGTATCTTCCTGGTACATTGAAAAATTTATCATTGTTATTTATCCACTTAATTTCTTATAATTTCTCCTACTTTAAAATCTATTTGATATTAATATAGTCATAACAGCTTGCTTTTCATTACTATTTGACATATATAACAAATACATATGTATATATCAACACCTTCATATGTATTGCTTTCAACATTTCTATGTTCTAATATTTAAGGTCTGTCTCACCAAGCAGCTTAAAGTATATTTAAAGTTCAGTGTTTCACTTATATTTTATTGGAGCATTTAGTCTATTTTAAATAATAAGTTATAGATATAGTTATATTTACCTTTATGATTTGTTTTCTATTTCTTCCAAGTCTTCTATGCTTCTTTGTTTTTAATCCTTTCTAACATGCTTTGAAATTAATTAAATGTTTTTTTTCCTCTCTGTTGACTGGTTAGTTATATATTATTTACTTTATGTTTAGTAGTTACCCTAGAGGTTTCGATGTATAGTCTTGACTAATATAAATTAGTACTTCTACCATTTTCTATATACTCTTTAACTCCATTTTTTTATCACCCCATTTTTTATTAAAACAAACATGAAAATAAAAACTTGGTCTGTGTTTATTTCTGCTGTTACCCCACAGAAATGATTGTTATTTCATATAGTCAATATGAATGTAGATACACCCACACTTCTACACTTTGTATTGCTCTTTATTCTTTCCTGCATTTTCATACTACCATCTTGTTCCTTCTTCTTGAAGTATTTGCTTTAATATTTCCTTGAATGTGGATCTATTTTATTTGTCTGAAAATTTCTTTTTTACATTTGATTATGATGAATTTTTTTTTTAAATATATTTTATTGATTTTCTACAGAGAAGAAGGGAGAGAGATAGAGAGTCAGAAACATCGATGACGATGAGAGAGAAACATCGATCAGCCGCCTCCTGCACATCTCCCACTGGGGATGTGCCCGCAACCCAGGTACATGCCCTTGACTGGAATCGAACCTGGGACCCTTCAGTCTGCAGGCCGACGCTCTATCCACTGAGCCAAACGGGTTTCGGCATGGTTATGATGAATATTTTTGTTGGAAATAGATTGTAGGCTGGCATTTACAAATTAGTTATTTTCTTTCAGCACCTGTAGTTTTCATTTTTATCATATGGATTCCATTGTTCTTGCTAAGTAGTCAGCCCTCAGTCATATTGATTCTTTTTAAAGAAAATATTTCTTTTTTCCCTCTGATTGCTTCAAAATTCCTTTGTCTTTGTTTTTCTGGCAGTTTTATTATCATTCTTAGGTACAGTTTTCTTTGAATTTACCTGATTAGGATTTGTGGCACTTTTCAGTTTTGCGGTTTGATGTGTTTTTGTGTTATGAAATTAAAGGCCATTATTTCCTCAAAATTACTTTTGGACCATTCTCTCTCTTTCTTCTCCTCTGGGACACCAAACATTATTCTGGAATATCATATGTCTTTTACATCCCCCCTCCTGTATGTTCCATCTCTTTTTCTCTTGTACTTCAGTCTGAATTTTTCTTCTGATCTTTAGTTTCACTAATCACCTCTTTATGTCTATTTCTGTTGTTAACCCATCTATTACAGTTTTAATTTTAGCTAATGCATTTCTTAGTTCTAGAATTTTCATTGGATCCAAGTTTTTAGATAAAATTCTCCATCTCTTCAACTAATTTCTTCAACATACTTATAAAGTATATTTCAAAATACATGTCTAATAACTTAATGGCTGTTTCTTCTATGGGGCTGTTTCTATTTTATTTATCTTGCTTTTGACCACATAGTCTTGTTTTCTGATATGCCTAGTAATGTTTGATTTACTGCAGGACATCAGATATGAACAATTGTAGAGATAAAGTGACTCTTTGGATGGTGCTTTCTGCATCCCTAGAGAATTGATTTGTATCTGTTAGGCAGCTAGGGTACGGGTCATCACCTTAACCCAATCAGCAATTTAGTTGATTAAAATCAGTGCCTTTGTGAGCACTGATTTAATTTTGATTTCTCTCTGTTTTCTAGGTGGAGGCCTTTTGTGATCTGAAATGAAGGCCTGGGTAGTTTTTATAGGGATTTTTCTTTTTGAACTTCAACTATTGTCCCTCAGTCTTATAAAACTGTAAGAAGTTCTGCTCAGCATTTTAGCCTCTTAAGCTGCTATTTATTTTTCAGTTTCCTGATGTCCTGGCAGCCACTTGAGAACCCGAAAATGATTTAAGGGAAAAAGTATACCAAATTGTTGATGTTGATCCTCTCTAACTTTCCCTTCATTTTGAGGTCTTGGCCACTTAGTCCTCACAGGTTTGGATACCCTAATGCCTTCAAAGAAATTATATATCTATATCTATATCTATATCTATATATATACACACACACACACACATACACACACACACACATACATATACACATATATAATTCAGATTTTTTTTGGTTTGTTTTCATCATGGTATGCAACATACTTTTTGCAGAAAGATGTTAATTTATATAATTATTGTATATAATGTATATCATATAATACTGAAGATTATTATAAGAATCAAATAAGATCATACATGAGAAAACTTGAGCAAACTGGAAAGCTCTATGTGAACAAAGTATTATTAGCCTAATATAGACCATGATCTCTATGAAATCTACAGCAGTATGGCAGGGAAATATTTGATAATTTCTTATTTGTTATTTTTGAAACTATAGATCTTCTTAAAGGGCCTGGGTCAATCTAGCAAATGAATTACTCAATGTAGAAGTTGGAGTGGTATTAAATAGGGGCCCTATATATTAAATACATGTCTCAGTGTTCCCAGGCCTTACAGTTTTATAAGGCCAGAAGCAAGATGGGTAAAGGGCAGGAGGGAATAAAATAGGTAAGAGAATCACAGCATAGATGATGAACAGTGAGAGATATTGGGTGAGAACTTATCTGTTGAATTTCATGGGCCATGGCTGTGAGAATAAAATAAACTTCATGGGCTATAATTTACAAGCTGATAATTTTTGTGGGTTTTTAATTTTGCATCTCCTCAAGGTTATCTACTAGAATCATTTCTTTTCTGCTATTTCTTACACCCAAGTTAGAGACTGGGATGCATGGCCACAATAATGTACTCTATCAGAGACTCATTGAGGATTACTATGCATATGAGCCCACATTGACTGTCCTTTGATTCTCTGGATACTGGTGTTGTGCTGTAGGAAAGAGATGAGTATGCAAAGGTGGATGATGTATGACAATGAAAGAAGGACAATATACCAGTGTTGAAGTGGCTTATCAGTCAGAGTTTAATTTAAAAACAGTAAAACAGTGTACGTTTTGCTTAATATGGAAAATGATGCCATTTTCATTATTGCCATTATTATTGTTGTTGTTTTTGAATCCATTGCATCTGCTGATAGAGGTAGAATGCCATCCTGATAGATGACCAAGATGGGTGCGAACAGTGTGGTTCTTTCTCTCGGGCCTTGTCCAGATTCTCAGTGAGCAATGGCTCCAGACTGAAACCCACACACCCTGTCATCCCCTCCTTGCCAGTCTTGCTCAGGGTTTTCACTGTTAACAACTTTACACTTACACCTTTCTTCCTTTCTTCACTATTTCCTACTACCCCTAACTCCTCTGTGAGCTCAACTTCTCCATACATTAGAAATGTTCAAGGGAAGAAGAATGAGATTAGCATTTGTTTCATTCTGAGCACTGTATCTTGATGTATAGTGTCTCATAAAGTAAGAAGACATTTCCAAATAAATATCACTTATTTTTAAAGTATATCTTTAAAAAATATAGTTTTATTGATTTCAGAGAAAAAGGGAGGGAAAGAGAGAGAGAGAAACATCAATGATGAGAGAGAATCATGGATCGGCCACCTCTTGTATGCCCCAAACTGGGGATCAAGCCTGCAACCCAGGCATGTGCCCCGACCAGGAATCAAGCAGTGACATCCTGGTTTATAGGTCAACTGAACCATGCTGGCTGGGCTAAAGTATATCTTTTAATAACTGCAATAAGCACTGTGTATTAGTCTAGATTGAATTTATGTATGTTTTTCTATAAAGGATCAGAAGAAAGGTTCAGATTAATTATCCAGGTTTATAATGGCCACTTCCAATGATGAATAAAAGAACTTTCAATAATAATATAAGAAACAGAAATAGTGCTTGGCCAGCATGGCTCAGTGGTTGAGCATTGACCCGTGAACCAGGAGATCAATGGTTCGATTCCCAATCAAGGTACATGCCTGGATTGCGGGCCCGGTCCCCATTGGGGACCATGCAAGGAAGCAGCCAATCAATGATTATCTCTCATCATTGATACTTCTATCTCTCCCTTTCCCTTCTTCTATGAAATCAATAAAAAATATTTAAAACAAAACAAAGAAAAACAGAAGTAGTAATTTAGAGTATAGGAGGTGAGTCCTATCGTAAGTGCATTATTTGTCATAAAAGGGAAAAATAGATGTAGTTTTATAAGTTAGGAAATAGGGTAAAAGCATTGTATGTAATGTAATAACGGAAACACCCAAGAAGTGGAAGTTAATAAACTCATCTTAAAATGTTAATTTTAGAAAGTATGTTAAGAAAGATATTCTTAAGTAATGAATTAGCAAAAGAGGTATGCAATCTTGCAACCAGATATTAAATCATTCTAGATTGAGTTCAGTGCTGGACTTCTACTTTTGTGAAGTCAGAGACTTTGTACAATTTCAAGCTTTTCTTAAAATGATCTGTAATTTTGAGTAACATATGCACTTGTTATTTGAGTTTATAAGTATAAAAATTCTTATCACAACTTAAGGATCAAAATATCTGAATTGAAAAGAGAAACGCTGATATGCTCCAGGCATCTTATTTTAAAACATCAATCTCTTTTATAATTCTCTCCAACACATTGCTTTAGATTTATAATATCTGCTGATAACAGCAGATAGCCAATACATGTAATAATTTGACATTGCTTTAGGATATTTCAGGATATTTAAAAATATATATAAAAAACAAAATGATAATTTGAGGCACACCCTGTTGCTTAGCATGCTTATATACAAGAAACCTAGTTTTGATTTTTAATAATGGGTTATTTTCATTCAGTTGCAAAATTTACACCTTTTTTATGTGTTCGGTGAAAAATGTATGGAGGAGCCTGTAAAAGACATCAATTAAAGTGATAAATTGTATACAAGTAATTATAGAGAAATTTTAGATTAAAATCTCTTTGATTTTAAATACCTCTGAGTTATACATGCAAACAGCTTAGAACTCGGTATGGAATGTAACGAGTTTGACATGGGTTAAAAATTAAATGATTTCTTTTTATTTTAATGTTTTCTTAAGATGGGTATGATTGAGGTGCAACTGAAGTAACGATACTGATTCTGAAAGTAGTTGGATCCTTGCACGGATGACACCTTGCATTCATTCATCACCAGTCAGTGTTTGACTTAAGAGGAGATCCAGGCGAGCCACATGCCAACGCGGAGGCTTTTTCATCTACCTCATTCTTTGTTGATAGTTTTTCATTTTAATTCCTAATCCTTCAGTAGAGCTTTCACTCAAAGCTGACACTGGGGGAGGAAGAATGAAAAGATAGGGAGCTGTGAGCAAAGAGGAAGATATGAAAGAGCCTGGAGTAGGGGCAAGACTGGAAAATAGACATGAAAGGCAGGAAGAAAATTTCTTTAAGGAGGCAGGGGAGTAGTATAGAATCAAAAATTATCTCTTGCGTATTAACGTTGCCAGAGACTCCTCAGTGGAAATGCTTTCCCTGGAATTACATTTAGGAGACAGAGAACCAATAGAATTGTAAAGCTGGAATGAACATTGCAATCTGTCAGATAAAAGCAATTTAACAGGTGAGAGTAGAGTTTGCTAAAAATTGTAATGGGAAAGTTAGTAGAAAAATCTAGCATTTCAAGAACAGCTCCACTGTTGAGTCCATGCTATCTGAAAGTTCTTTGCTCGATTTATAAGTTATGTTTAATATATAGGATTTCTTTATGTACATCTTGTTCTTATTGGTAAAGCAGATCATATATGATTGGTAATGCAATCATTATTGTTGTTTTTTAAAATCTTTGTATGTTGAAAGTATTACATATGCCTCCTTTTCCTCCCCATTAACCCCTTTTAACCCCCTCTCCCCCCAACCCGGTAATGCAGTCATTATTGACATGAATAATGTTTTATTTTTTTTAGATGCAGAATATCAGTGTTTTCCAAAACTAGGAATCTACTCAATAGCATTGTCAAAAGGTAATCATTGAAAATGCAAAGCTTTATTTGGTTTTTGGACATCTGAAAGGCCACAGACTCTGCTTCATACTGAACTTAATTATCTCTCTGCTGCATTCATCCATTGTTGTTCAGTTCTTTGAAGTGAAATGGAATAAGCCATATCCATTTTAGGTATTTGCAGATAGCTATGCAATCCCAGCTCTCCTTTAAGTTTTCATCATATGACATGGCCCCTTTCCCTTTATAATCCTGATTATCTTTCTTGATTCAAGATAACTAAGGTCTATCTTGAGAATAGAGATAAAAAAGAAATATAAAAATGTGCTGCCTATCATTAGAGGATTTATGAAATATTGACCCACTCCCATCCCCACAATGCCTGTCACATATCTTTATGCCCAACAGGTTAACAGCTACAAAAGAGAAATTCTCACAAATAAAATCAATTTTAGGAGCCTGGTGAGCTCTAAGTGGCAGTGAAAGTTCGTTTGCAGCATGTGCTGTCCCAACAAATACACCCATTGGAAAGGAATAGATGCCAATTAGCGAATCCATTCAAAAATTATTTTTATTCATCCGTTCAGTCTTGTCACACTTCTCAAATGTGTTCTGTGAACCACTCTGCTGAGAAAAGTTTTGCGTGTTTAAGTTGATTCTGCATACTGTGTTGCCCCTTTGAGGTTCTCTGCAATAATTTTCACAGAAAGGATTCTGATCAGTCCTATAGTAAAGAAACTCCTTTGTCATTGTTTCATTCAGCTTCTCCAAACGTGACTTTGCTCTGGAGAATTTTGTGCACAACATCCATTGACGTCTTGAAGAACGTCTTTGGAAAGCACTGTCTTAAAACATTGAACCACAGGATTGACTGAACTTCCTTTGCCAAACATGTCAATGTGAGTTTAACTATTTTCATGAAAAATGATTCTCCTGGGAGGACTGAGTGGCATCTGAACGTGACTCCAGTTTCTACTGAAGATTGATCACAAAACCCTGGGAGAAGGGATAGAGGAAACCAGCAGAGCACTCTGGCATGAGATTTCCAGGGAAATTCATGAAGGAGCTAGAAGGCAGGCATGTCTTAAAACTGGAAGAAAACTTGAGAGATTTTTTTTTTGTATCTCTATTCCATGGCTTCTTTTCTTTAATTAGGACAGTAGTTATTAAATAATCATCCACCAAGAATATATTCTAAGTCAGAGTATTTATAGATCACTAACTACAAGTGAAGACAAAACCGTTGTTGCCAAAGAGCCTAGAATTTAACCACAGAGAAAAGCTCTATATTCACAAAATAATCAGACAATGATCTGAGGCAGTATATAATTAGTTGTTGAGTTGAGTGGCTCGGGTTATAAATACTCTGGAGTGAAGGAAGTTATCCTTTGCAAATGGAGTTGGAGAAGGTCTTCTATTTTTAGGAGCTCCTCAAAAAGGACAGTTTTAATGTATCCGATGAAAGAGAGCAACTACTTCAAAGTTATTTATGTTTAGCAAAAGTATTATTACTGTAATTCGTACCAGTTTCTCTCTGTCAGGCTTTGGTGGAAATGGAGAAAGGACATCTAATATATTAATACTACTTCATTAATACTTCATGAAAAGATCATTACAATTCTCTTTTGTCACCAGAGGATTTTAAGAAATATTTAGGTCAACAACAAATGGGTCTGCAAATCAGTGATAGCATTTGAAATGTTGACTTTAGAGAGCAGCTGGGGCAACTAAAAGAGCCATGCTAAGGAATAAATAAAATATAGGATAAAATCTAACAAAGGCAATTTGATGTAAGCATCAGAAGGAAAAGCGTTAACAGGGAATGTGTATTGAAGTCATAGAAGAAAACAGAAGCAAACGAACAGAAAGGACGCATAGGAAGCAGGTCCACCGGGTAAGTGAACGGCTGAGATTAACACACGGAAACCAGACTGCAAGGATGTGTCAGAAGAAAGGAACAGCCACCTGGGGATGAATACAGCCGCAGATAAGAAGGAAGGGAAATATTGGATGGGGGTTTCCTTCCTATCTTGGAAAGATGGGGGAAAAGAATGAACCAGCTACTTTAAACAGCTTAAAAATTATATACTTCCCCTTTCTCAAAGGGGTTATGTAATTTGTAAATGCAAAAGCAGACCTTTAAAAAAACACTGGCATCACTCTCCATGTTATTTTTAAACGCCCTTTCATTCATTAAGCACAATTAAGCTATCAAGTCCTCTGCTTTAACTATGCAGAACACAGTTCCCACAGCCAGGAGTGCACAGCAATATTAGCAACATCACGAACAATTCTGAACTTGCACAAAGTGTAATTGGCCAATTTGGAGACATTGTTTTGCACAGTATGATGTGTCTCATACATTTTTCATATAGAGGCAATGCAGTTTAGGAGACACACAATAAGCATATGGAAATACATGCATTCTCAGGAGGCTAAGAAAAAACAGTCGGGGGGTGGGGATGGGAGACCAAGAACTGAGCTGAGCTGCGTGACAAGATTTGTGAGCTCTGAAACTTGACAAGTGGATAAAAACTATTCTAGGCAGTCTTTCCAAGGCACTTACAATGCTAATTATATCTGGTGTACTCCGTTTTTCCCTGGCTATACTTTCTTCACTGGTTTTAATTAAGTGCTTTTAATGTTTTTAGGGAGGTGGAGGAACAAGGAGGGTGAGAATTTGCTTACCAGACAAGTTTTGCCTTGCCCTCACTTATTTTATGCCCTGCCCAACCTGTGCCTTTGCTAATCTTTTATATGATTACCTACATTTCTCCTAATTGATGGCTTTTTAATTCTCTTCTTTTGCTAATTCTACAATTAAGCTTCTATTTAATGTTGTCAAGTTCAATCAATATCCTCTTTTGAGGTGTATTAGGGTAAATGGGTAATAATCTTTTGTTGATTGAAATGCGGTAATATTAAAAATTACTGATGCAGCTTGAAAGTAGCATTGCAGAGAATATGGAGAAGCCACTGAAATGTGGTGAGAAAGGCCTTCAGTGGAGAGTGACCTCCTATTTGTGTAGACAGACTTGGATCCGGACTGTAGAAGGAGCCCACGGCTCCCTTCACTCCCACTCCTGCATGACCCGGTCAGCATTGCCTGACTACTGTACTTGGGACAAAGCACATTTGTAATAATTTCAGAATTACATTGAAAAATTTAAAGCTGAACATACACATGATAGCATTTAATTTGTTACGCTCGGTTGCATTTAAAAAGAAGAAAGAAATCTCTTTTAATCTATTCACCCAACCACCCAAAATGTATTGGGTACTATCTGTACCCAAGAATTTAATGTAGAAATGGATGGAATGAGACCACTAAGCATGTATTGGCTGACTTCTCTTGTCAGGAACAATGCTAGGGAATATGAAGATGAAGAGTACACAGCATGTGTTCCCAAAGGATTTGGTAACTGGGACAGGGGCACAGACATGTAAATAAGCAATTACAGCAATGGGGAACTGTTATATAATTTCATGCGAGTGGTTCTTAGAATCCTGAGAAAGAAGTACTGAACTCTGCAAGAGAGTCAGGCTGGCTTCCTGGAAGAAAAGAGAGGCCTTCTCAGTGTAGAGTCTCTAGTTCCACACAATTTTCACTCTCCAGTGCTAGATAATGTGAGCAAATAAATACCCCCTTTCCTTTTTTGCCTAAGCAAATTTGAGTTGGATTTCTCTCCCTTATAGTCAAAAGAATCCTGTAGAATTCATAGCCAGACAGAGACTTGTACATATTGTTGCAAAACTGCTTGGAGAGATGCTAAGGAGCCATAGCAGAATACTTGTTTTGTCTTTTCACTGGAAAGATTACTTCATTTACATTTGAGTTATCTTCTTATACATTTTCAATTCTTACTTATTTTATGTTTAAATGTATTTCTACCATCTTGTGTTTTCTTTTTGTCATGGTTTTATGTGTTTTTCTGCTTTTTACTGGATTGATTACATTTTTATCATTCTTTGTTTGCCCTTTACTTACTTGAAAGTTAAGCATTCTATTTCTATTTTTTTTTGTAGTTGCCATTCCATTTTAAACATCAAAGGCTAAGTAAAAATGTAATAAATATTCTATTCTTCTCTGACTAATACAAATATTTTATTTCATTTATTCTTTAAAAATATGTTTTTATTGATCTCAGAAAGAGGGGAAGGGAGAGGGATAGAGAGATAGAACATGGATGAGAGAGAAATACTCATTGGCTGCCTCCTGCATGCCCCTAACTGGGGATCACGCCCAAAACTCAGGCATGTACCCTGACTGGGAATCGAACCAGTGACCTCTGGGTTCATGGGTTGACTCTCAACCACTGAGCACACTGGCCAGGCCAATATAAATAGTTCAATGCTGTAATGTTACTCACCACTCCCTTCTATATATATATATATAAAATTGCCCTGACTGGTTTGGCTCAGTGGATAGAGCGTCAGCCTGAGGACTCAAGGGTCCCAGGTTCAATTCCGGTCAAGGGCATGTACATTGGCTGTGGGCATGTCCCCAGCGCGGGATGTGCAGGAGGCAGCTGATTGATGTTTCTCTCTCATCGATGTTTTGAACTCTCTATCCCTCTCCCTTCCTCTTTCTAAAAAATGAATAAAATATATATATATAAAAAATCAGTTTGGCATTGTTTTTACCACAACCCCACATTAATTTTTACTAGTATTGTTTTTAGAATCTATACTTATGTAAATTTACAAATGTTATCACTTTAACCTATTATTTTCTTTTGGACTTATTTCCTTCATATATATCAACATGAAGGAAATAACTGATATATATCCTGCTCATTGCCCCAGAAGCCGATCTATACAGACCGAATCAAAGTCTCTTTGGCTTTGAATTGGGTAAAGCAAGGGGAAACTCTGACAGGAGAGGGTTTGGAGGGAGGAGAAGGAGAATGAGGTATTAATTTCCTCCACTTCTCTCTCACATGTTACTATAGCTTGGCTCCTTCCTTTGACCAAAGGCCAAAGCTACCCATAGGTGGCCTTCCTCTTGCACTTTCTACAGGTTCCAGTAATTGCTCCTCCTTTTTGTTTCTTCAGGTTTAGGAGGTGGGTCATTGCCAGCAGTTATTAAGCCTGTAGTAGTACTAGTATAGCACCTTTTGTTAACTTCTTTTAAACCTTTCTCCTACTTTTGGAGCTAGTCAGTCCCTTTATTAAATTCCCCTCAATCATGGAGATGAGGTGCCATCTTTTTTCTCTTGGTTATAATAGTTATTTTTCTTTAAGCACCTTTTCTTATTATCTCCTGCTCTGTTATTGGTGATGAGAAGCATGCTACCTAACATTCCTTTTTAGATTATCCATCTTTTCTCTCAGGTTGCTATTAAGATTTTTATTGTGTCCTTGGTGTTTTGCAGTTTCATGATCATGTATATAAGGAAGGGATTCATTTTTACTAGCGCTTCTTGATATGCTCCTTAAATTTGAGAATTTATGCCTTTCGGTCAATTCTAAAAGTTTCTTAGTTATTATCTTTTCACATATTACCTTCTTTCACTGTGCTATGCTCTCCTTGTGTAATTTTTATTCAGTATATGCTGGGCCTTCTCATTCTGTTTTCCAGATAGAGCTTGTTTTAATCTTTCTTTTCTATTTCTACTTCTTTATTTCTCTGTGCTCCAGTATGCATAATTTTCTCAGAGCCTCCCTCTCATTTCTTTAATTATTTTTAATATGCTGTTCTCTGGTTCATTGATTTTTTAATTTCAATTACTAAGTCTTTCATCTTATGATGTTATAATTGCTCTTTTTCAATTTGCCATTATTTTCAGATGGCCCTTTCCTTCTTTTACCTCCTTGATAGTTTTAAGGAGATAGTTTTATCTTATAGTCACTTCTAGATTGTTATTTTATATTCTTGGTAGTTATACTTTCTGTGTTACATTTGCTGATTCTGTCAGCAAATCATTTTCTCTTGCACTGTGAATGCACCCTCATCCCCTATTTATTTGTGAGGTTGACAAGCACTTGCTGAGTGGTGGAAGGGCTGTGATAGAGTAGTTTTGCCTTTGCTCTGTTAGATGTCACAGGTTTCACTGATCCAGAAAAAGCCTTCATATTAAAGCACTATTATCTTGTACAGGAGTCCCTCAGGCTTCAGGTGATATTATACTATAGTCCACACCTGTGTGTGTGAACGGCCTCAGACTTCAATTTCTCATGGGAGACTTTCATCTCTATAAAAACGTGAGCAGATCTAATCTTCCTTTTACTTCCTCTGGTGGCAGTCTTTCCTGAGTCCCAGTTAGAGATCCTTTTCAGATCTTCTCCTTGCATAGACTCTAAGCTATTATTCCTACTACTACTTGGTTATATTTTCCTTATGGCCAAATGGATCCAGCCAGATGTTCTGGTGGATTTTCCTATTTGTCTTTTGAATTCAGCTATGTATTAAAGTATTGTTAGATTTTTATATGTTTAGAAAGGGATGTTTTCTCCTCTGTTCTCTGTGATGCTTAAACAGGTTATATATATATTTAAAGAAAGTTTATATTTAATATATATATCCCCTAACAAAGAAACAGCATTTCCGGAGGATGAGGCCCAGAAATCAGGATTGTAAAAAGATTCCCAGGAGATTCTAATGTGCAGCCAAGGTTGAGAACCACTGGTGTATACAATGAGTAGAGTGTACAATGAACACTATTAATATAAAGAGTAGAAAACACTGATGTTTCCAATATATGTGAAAGGACAGTTGGTAATTTGAGAGTAAAGGATGGACAATAAAGACAAAGTAAATTAAGATTTTAAGGTGTAAGATGATCAATTAATAAGGTAAGGCTGTGAGAACATGGTATAAATATATATAAATATAAACTTTCTTTAAATATATATAAGAAAGTTTTTTAAACAAAGGTTTAAAATGGTCTATTTTTTATTTCAAAGGGCTCATGTTTAAAGGATTCATGAAAGCCTGAACAAAGATAGGGTGTGAATGCTGATTTGAGTAATATTTAAGAGGCATAAAGTGTCTTCAAGAGACTCAAGCCTAAGTACTTGATGAGGTTTTAAGGTGGTGGCAGTTTGGTTTGAATCACTTAGTGAGTCATGGTGCTGTTGATTCAAATCAGGAACAGGGAAAATTCACATATTCTGGTCTTTGTAGGATATATAGGTAGTAAAATCTAGAAGGCAGTTGGAAATAATGGTCAAGAGCTCTGGAGATAAATGAGAGGCTTAATTTTGTAATTAAGTTGGAGATATGGTAGTAGATTAAATTATATAAGGAGTGTGTATACCAGTGGTTCTCAACCTTGGCTGCACATTAGAATCACCTGGGAATCTTTTTACAATCCTGATTTTTGGGCCTCATCCTCCGGAAATTCTGTTTCTTTGTTATGGGGTGGGGCCACAACGTTAGTAACAAAGACACAGAATTTCCGGAGGATGAGGCCCAGAAATCAGGATTGTAAAAAGATTCCCAGGTGATTCTAATGTGCAGCCAAGGTTGAGAACCACTGGTGTATACAATGAGTAGAGTGTACAATGAACACTATTAATATAAAGAGTAGAAAACACTGATGTTTCCAATATATGTGAAAGGACAGTTGGTAATTTGAGAGTAAAGGATGGACAATAAAGACAAAGTAAATTAAGATTTTAAGGTGTAAGATGATCAATTAATAAGGTAAGGCTGTTAGAACATGGTATTTATCACAAGAGGAAGTGAGTTGCTTATGTTCAGGTGTTCAAGAGTAGGTGTATATGGATGATGGGGGACTGGGAGGGCCTGTAAAGTCTGACCACTAAAGTCTATGGAAGAAGAGAGTTAGATCTCACCTCACAGGGTACAGGGTGCAGTTCCTATTGATCCAGTACTAGGTGACTAGCAATGGTTGTTGATATTAGGATGCATTCTTCATTTCACCATCTACATCATGTAGCTGGCCAGACCTAAATAGAAATTACTATAAGTTCGTACCCAGCCCAGAAAAGACTATTTCTCTAAATATAACCAATTTGGGAGTCTTCACTATATGAGACTTTAAGGCTATTAAGTTTGTCACCAGGGGGGTGACAAAGTTGTTTGTTATACAGGAAAGACCCCTGAGTCAATCACCTCTGAACATTGCAGGTCATATACAAACTAAAACCTGCTTTCTTCTCTAATTCAGAGCTCTCTCCTTTACGATTATTTTCCTGTGAACTGGGGTTGCCTGGGCCTCCATGGACATTCACTCTGTCTCCTCCCAGAACAGCCTGGTTCCCTCCCGGCCCCTGGGCTGCAGCCTGGAAAAGCGCTCAAGGCAGCAACCTGGGGCAATCCGGGCCCACCTCTCAGGGATTGCCGTCATGTGTTACCTGGTGCCCAATACTTTAAGAATCTGTTTTATTTTGTTTTTTTCATTTATTTGGCCAGTTATTTTAGTAACTTTCCTGTCAACACTGCATCTCCTTTTCTACCTTGCTACCAGTAATTTGTAAGGAATCCATGTAGCTTGCATTTGAATGACTTCAATATACTCGAGTTCTACATTTTGATTTGACCCTTTGGTTTGACACTTTTTTTCTTAAACAATTTTAATCATGTTAATAGTTAGCACTAAAAGTGCAATTATACGAAAAGCTTCATATTTTACACTTTTACGTTGTTTTTCTTTGTCTTTCCTTGTAACATGTTGAAGGTGGGAATCTTCTTTCAAGCAAGCGGGAAAATGATCAAGTGACACAATAAGCACGAAATGCATGAGCTGCTGCTGGCATAACGCAGCATACGGTCTTACAGCAAACTTTTTAAGAAGTAGAAAGAGTAGTCTAACAAGAATGTGTCGTAAATAAACCAGTGACCTAGTCATTTACTACCATTAGCCAGTATTATGTCCCGTACATCACTGTATGTGCTGTAATTTGATACAAGTGGCAGCAAAATAGGTCTCTTACGCCATCATCACCAGTAACACCTGTGCAATGCCTTGTGTGGGCTGCAACGTCCTTAGGCGACAGGAAGTTTTCAGCTCCACTGTCATCTCCTGGGACTGCCTGTGTCTTCAGAGTATTTGTTTCCATGTTTGTCTTTCCTCACTAACGTACGAATCCTCACATCAGTGGCCTTGATAGCAGCAGAGGCCCCTGCCTCCACTCACCAGCTGCATCCCTGCACTTGAGAACATGCAGGGATGCCTTACAATC
>NW_006285049.1:6124299-6132604 GCF_000327345.1 Myotis davidii | reverse complement strand
GCCTCCCAGGCCCCGCCTCCCAGGCCCCGCCTCCCAGGCCCCGCCTCCCAGGCCCCGCCTCCCAGGCCCCGCCTCCCACCGGCAGGAAGCGGCCATTCAGTGGCCTGGAGACCACCAGCGGGACATTTCAATTGCGGGAGGATTCAGACTCCTGCTCCTTTTTGGGTAAGAATTAAAAATTGATTTTATGCATTTCAACTTATTCCTTTCACTTTTACAATAAAAATTTAATTTAGGAAACCCATTAGGTTGCATATAAACGTATATATTTGATAGCCCACATTCTGAGACTTAGAATGAGCCGCGCCAGTAACCAGAACCTTCTGGAAAATTGAGCCCTAACACTGCTCATTCCCTCTGGCTGTTTCACTTTACAAAACAGCATTCAAACTGTGTTGTTTTTTTAAGGGGGTGGGGGGGTTCTGATTGGTCTAAATTGTGTAGTTTTTTAATTTAAAAACATTTTAAATCATAGTTTACATTTAATATTATATTAGTTTCAGGTGTACAGCACAGAGGACAGACATTTATATAACTTACAAAGTGATTCCCCTTGTAAGTCTAGTGCCCACCTGGCACCATACGGTTATTATGGAATATTGACTGTATTCCCTCTGCTGGCAAATACTTCACTTTAAAAAAATGTTTTTTTATTGATTTCAGAGAGGAAGGGAGAGGGAGATAGAAACATCAATGATGAGAGCCATGCCGGCCAGGTGCAAATACTTCAGTTTTAATGAACTGTCTCAAACAAGACAAACCTGAAAGGGAATAATTGGTTGAAAAAATTGCTGAAAATTAATAAAGAGTTGGGAATGTTTGAAAGGTATTACCTTGGACTACTGATAATTATAATTACAGTTGATTTTCAATTGTACAACCAAAAGTTTGTATAAATTATTAGAACTGAGGAAAAGATTCAGAATACAGAGATATTATGAAGACCAGGAAATTATTTTTTCATCATGGTATTCCCAGGCCTAATAATATGTCTAGTAGATTGTAAAACTCCATAAATATTTGTGAAATAAAGAATAAATGAAAGAATTAATGCTGACTTCTTGAAGGCAGGGATTGTACTTATCTTGTTCATTGTTCAATATACAACACCGAGTTTTGTGTTGGGCACATTATACTCAATGAACATTTTGTGATTGGATTAATGAAGTGATTAAAATTGCATAGCCTACAGCTAATATTTTTGCGTGTAAATTTGAAAATATATATTCAGTTCTGGACATTTCTAGTTATTCTAAAAATGGGAGGCAATATGAGTAAATGGTATAATGGTTAGAGGAATTTAAACATAGTCTTTTCCAATCTAGTGAGGAAAGAATGTTGAAAATACGAGTTGTGCTACAAAAGCTAGAAAAATGAGAGTTCATATGTAGGCAATCCTTTTCTCTATTTCTATTTGAAGTTCATTCCATAAAGAAGGCATGGAAAGATAAAAATGCCAAAAAAGCAGACACAGGGATATAAAGAGAAAGGAAAATTAGTCAGCAACCCTGCACCACAAATCACCACTCAAACAATGAAAACTCATGAGATCAGAAGGTTGTTCCAGACAATAGATGCTGCAAGGCCAAGGGTGGACCTCAGGGAACAAAAGGAAGCTATTTCCTGAGCTCCCTCCGCCTTAGTTCACAGGGCTGTTTTATCATAAATTCCTTGCTCATTGTTAGTAGGAACGCTCAGTTTTCCTCATGCACCTCAAAGCCAGTTGTGGGATAAGTGAGATGCACTTAATGTTATCAAGTCACTGTCAGCCAGAAGCAGGGGGTGAGGGTGCCTAGAGGGAGCAGTCCGGGTCAGCAGCTTGCCCGTCCGTATAACAGCATCTTCACTGGTTTTATTCCTATCAGGGGCACAGGAGAGGCACAGGAATGCTAATAAAGCATCCCATCATGAAGCAAGCTGCCACAAAACAAGACTGTAAAACATTAGAAATGATAATTTTGTAATTGGGTCATTTCAGTCTTATTCTCTGATGTTAGACTCCAGCCTTTGGTGAAGATAATTCTGGGCAGTGAGGTTAATCTCTCTCTCTCTCTCTCTCTCTCTCTCTCTCTCTCTCTCTCTCTCTCTCTCTTTCTCTATCTCTCTCTCACACACACACACACACACACACACCCCTACACCCCTACACCTACACCTACACCTGCCTCAGGTCAGGGCGTTCCCCCTCCTGGCCATGCCTGGTATGTTGCAGGATGTCTGTGACTCTGCACCAGAGCAGCAGCCCTCCCTCCCTTTTCCATTTGGGCCCCAAGGAAACAGTGAGACCTAGTTTGTCAACTATTTGCTTGTGGGACGTTGCCATTCCTCTACTCAGCAAAAGACAGTTTCCTCTGTGTTGCAACTCTGTATTTGGCGAGAGGATAGGAGGATTGGCACCACCGGAGTGGCTACGATGGTTAAAGCAGGCACAGTGAAACCCCACAGCGATCGGCCTGTTTTTCAGCTTGGCACATCATGTTGGGAGCTGGAATAGAGGAACGTTTGTAATAAATTACAGTTGGGAGGAGAGTGATGGCTTCCGTGGAAGTCCTGTGTTCCCCTCCCCACCCCCTCTCGGCGGCATAGTCATGAGCCTCACTGTTGTTTTTCATATTTTAAATCCAGCCTGTACGGAACTTGCCACAGAAATAGATCTGCACTGACACTCCCACTCTCAAGCTGCTACAGTGGCAGGCTTTGACATTGCTTGAGCCAACCCAGAAACTAGAAAGTTGAAGTAGAATTGAAGAGGGAGTTGTGTGAATAGACCCACTTCCTGGTTGGAGAATCAGGATCATATTTCATTTCCATCTGTGACAGGGACACATCTTTCACACCAACACTATGCTCGTCACAGAGTGATTGCCTACATTCACAAGGTCTTGCTAAAAAAGGGGATTGCTTTATGACACAGGCATTTTTTTGCCTAAGTGAAAGGGTACAGCGGGACTCGTCCTCCTGGCCACCTCCTCATTTGGATTACTCCACTGCAGATGCCTAATTCCTGGAAGTCGGATGGAACTGCTGGGTGAGGGCCAACCTTCAGAGTGGGAGGTCAGCATCAGCGAGGCCGAGAGGGAGGCAACAGGAGGTCCAGGCTGGCAAGGGGGACAGAGCATCAAAGGTGGAGGTCTGGAAAGGCAGGCCAAGGTTCCAGGGACACTTGCCAGAGCGAGTCTCGCTGTAGGGCTGAAAACCAGAGCAGCCCTTAAATGCTAGGCTGAGGTAGGAGAAAGGCGAGATCAGTGCTCTGTCCCTAGAGACGGATAACATTTATTGAGCAACTGAGCCTGGTCCTGGGCCAACAATGTTCTGTACACCCATCACAGCTCTTTCAAAATCCATTTCATCTGCTTACTCATTCTTGTCTCTCTCACTGGGTTGTGAGTTCCTTGAGGGAAGGACCTATGTCTTGATCACTTAACAGGGAACCTGGGGTATAGAAAGCATTTGGTAAATATTTATTGATTGACTGGGTAACCTTACATCTTTCAAATCTCTGCAAGATCCATGGTCCAACTGACCAAACCAAGTGTTAGATTAAGAGACTTTTCCAAGGTCTCACACACAGAAGTAATCTCAAAGACAAGTTTTATTTTTTTTTTAATTTTTATTGTTGACACTATTACAGATGTCCCCATTTTCACCCCTTTCCCCACTCTCCCCAGCTCCCGGCCCCCTTCCCTCTGGCATTATCACATTGTTGTCTGTGTCCATGTATCACATTGTTGTCTGTGTCCATTGTTGTTTATGCATCTATGTTCTTTGGCTAATCCCTCTTTAAGCCACACTACTCAAAGGACCAAATCAGAATTTAAGAATGAAGATGCATTAGAGGCCCCAGAATCTGGAGGTGGAAGTTCAGTGTAGGTAACTTTTCAGATCGAAATTCTGTGGAAGGCGAAGTGCAACCAGCACCAGGGCTGGACTTGCTATAAAACTCCTGAGCTACTGAAATTATGCTAAACACACTTCCTGTGCCCTGCTCTGCTTATGCAGTAGGGGTAAGGTTGCCGGACAAAAATCTAGGGAACCCAGTTAAATTTGAATTTCAGATAAACAACGGATAATTTTTTTTAGTGTAAGTCTATCCCAGGTATTGCATGGACATACTTATATTTAAAAAGTATTCATTGTTTATCTGACTTTCAAATATAACTTGCTTCCTGTATTTTTATTTGCTAACTCTGGCAACCTAGACGGGGGTTGATTTTAAGGACACATGTGGAAATCAGGAGATAGGTTAAACCATCTCAGCAGCCACAAAGCTAGTTACACAGTCTGCCAGCCCTTCCATGACTGGGGTATTCAATGGGGAGAAAGGAGTGCTATAAAAACAGGCCACTGGATTCGAATTTAGCATCAGCTAGCGTGGCCTCTGGTCACCTCCTCAGAAGAAAGCCCATCTTCCTGGTGCTGCTTCATTCCCGCTGTGCCTCTTACTGCTTCATGCCTGCTCTGCATCTCACCGCCATAATTCCCAAGACAGCATAGGGCCAGGCGAGTTTGTCACTGTTTAGTATGGAGGACCTGGTGCAGAATAGGCACTCAGTGAATGTTTCTTGAATTAATGAACAATAAGTTTCAAATATGTCATCTATCTTATGTCCAAACTGTCCATGGTCAAGTTTGGCTGCATTTTCTCCAGTGTAACCAGTTATGGCTGAGGTATCAGGGCCAATTAGCGTCTCAATGCGAAAGCATAGGAGTTTTCTTTTTTCCTGAAAGAGCCTCTTGGGCTGCTCCTAGTAGGAATGTGGGAGTACGGCAAGCAATCTAGGACATTTTATCATGTCTAGTTCGCATGGCCTGTCTAGCACACCTGTTTAGTACACACCTGTCTGATAAACATGGCTTGTCCAGTCTGAGACTATTAATAACCAATATGCTCTAGTCCCATTAATGTTGGGGTGACTAGTATATGATTTATTATCTAAACTGGAATACTTTGATGCATAAAGAAGATGCTATTCATAAATGCTGTTAGGACAAATGATATAAACCTGAACTGTTCTGGGCAAACCGGATCATGCTGACATTTTAGTCTTTATGAATAATGAATACCCTCTAGAATCCCCTGGATAATGTCATTGGAAAATGCCACTCTTTGGACACAGTGACCATATTACCCAACCAGCTACAGTGTGACCCCCTACTGCTTTTCCTCAAAGTAGTGTATCAGGAGAGATTCTAAGAGATTTTCCTCACAAATCTGACTCATCCAATATTTTGCTGGGTATATTTCTGTCTCCATCACTTGATTGAATCTCTTAAAGATGATGGTCTGTACCTTTTACCTTTGTAGTCTTAGCACCTGACACATCACATAGGAAGTCTACTTGTATCAATAGTAACACGCTGTGACAAACTACCCTCAATTCTGGTGGTATGTGAGGACAAGAGTTATTTTCTTGTTCGCACCATATGTCCACTGCTGATCAGCTTGGGCTCTGCTCTGAGTTCTATTTAATCTGGAACCCAGACCGATGAGCAGTTTTATTGGGAATGCTGCAGGTCTCGTGGCCGAGGGAAAAGGGACAATGTTGAATCACAGACTGGCTCTTCAAGCTCCGGCTCAGAGGAGACAGTTACTGCCACTAGCGTTTCATTGTCAGAGCAAGTCGTATGGCCAAGTGTGCTCCAATAAGGAAGGGAAATAGAATTCTCTCACAGGGAAGAGTAGCAAAAGTTTTGAACAATAGTACAAAATCTGCCACTGTAGATTTTGAATGGAAATGTGAATGGAGTTAAATTTAGCATTATTATTTAACTCAGGAGGGCCACTTAGCTCCTAGGTGAGCCATGTCCACCATCCATATCTCACCAAGTAGTTTTGGGAAATTTTCAGAATTATTAAAGGTTTCAGGACAAATTTCTTCAAGTGTCCAAGGTTCAGGTGTACCTCTCTGTGGATTCCAGAGCTGTGGTCCATTAATTTTCTGATTTCATGTTGACATTTTACTCATGCAAGACTGAAGTCTAGAAAGATGTAAGCAGTTTGCCCAAGGTCGCACACTTGGTTGACTGAAACATTCTACAACTCTGAAAGGTTGACCCTGTATATGAAATGAAATCCATCAGGACAGTTGATCGCAAGAATGACAGGGCAGGTTTTCCTGAGTTCTGTGTTTGTGAAGACATCTCTTCGTAGACTTTTCAGTTTTTTAGTGTCATGTTGAATAAGACAACCCTGGTGAGCATGTACTGCCTGTTTCACAATAGTACTGGTTCTTTAAAAGTCAGATTTCTGAGTCATGTTGAGTTATTAACACTAACAAAATCAGAATTCAGCAAATGGAATAACAGGGACAAACAGTAATATCACATGTGTCTTCTATAAAAGGCTGAAGCAACCCAGAAAGGAAGTTTCTCCATGAATTAGGGCAAAGTTGAATACTGAACATAACTTAATTATAATGATAGATAAAGAAGAACCATATTTGGTGAACTAGACAAAATTGAGATAGTGTCTTTAATAAGCAGTAAAGTGCTACTGTTATGGACTTTACTACTTAACAGTTAAAACTAACCTGGATATAAACCTCACTTACCTGGCTCTGTGAAGATCCTCCTACTTCTTGGGCCCCTTTTGGACCCTTCTGCCCTTTGGTCCTCTAATGACAATTTGGATAAGTCTCCTTTATAGTCCTTATCAGATCCTAGCCACGCACATATAATAATTATCTTCATGTTTCATCTCCTCCGCTGTATAATAAGCCACCTGAATACAGGGAATGCATCTTTTCATCTGTGTCTTCACAAGGTCTAGCACTATGCCAAGTACATAGTCTACATTCTCCAGATGTTTGAGCAATTAAATGAAAACGAATTACATTTGAATGGATAGGGCTAGAGCTGAGTGGAAGCCTGAAAAGCATTGTCTGTTGACATAAAAGAAATCAAAGAAAGGTTGAGAATTTCAAATATCAGAGTTAAAATGGGAGGACATGTACTTTTCAAATTCGAAAATATTTTTCTTTTTTGTTCATTGCGTATTTTGTATGATGTGATTAATATATGTTATCAAAAAGGAATTGACTATATTATGTTTTGTGCTTATAAGAAAATCTGTTTCCTTATGAAAATATTGAAAAGAGTTTGACATATTACTTTACTCCTTTTCTATGCCTATACCATCCTGAATAATACAGAGGCCATAGTAATGGCCTGCATAAGAAAGCATTTTTTTAATCATTATAAGTGTTATATTTTTGCTTAAATTCCAGGTGCAGTCTTGATAGCATGTTTGTTTATATGTTTTACCCTCCTTAGTCAGTGGCAGAATAGAGGGCCAGGCCATGTGGAAAACACTGGCATATTTTATGAGTGGACAGGGCTGAGACTAGCTCGTCCTAGAGTGAGAAAAAGATTAAAGGGACAAAGACCAGCCTATGACAAAGCATCAGCCTGTGAGCCTGGTTAAGTTCCTGGCAGGATGTAGTGCACACTTATCTATCATAGATTCCTTGAGGAGATATATTATTCCAGCCGAGGGTGAGATTTGGTGTAGTTGAGCATGCACACTTTGCCTGTGTGAATAAAGAGAGTTTGTATAGAAAACATTTGAAATCTATCAATACTCTAGGTAGTTGTACGTATGTGTGATAAAGAACCAATGCATAGGCGGAAAGGATAAAGGAAATGATACTTTTTTGAGTCCCTGCCATGTACTAGGTAATAGTATAGAGTTCTCTTATACTCAACACTTTCCTTTGTTAACATGTTGAATTAGTATGGTTTGTTATAATTAATAAACCAATATTGATACATTATTATTGAACTAGAGGCCCGGTGCACAAATTCATGCACAGGTGAGGTTCCTTGACCTGGCCAGTGATCAGGACCAATCGGGGCTGGCGGCTGGGGGGAGGGACTGTGGGAAGTTGGCTGGCCAAGGGAGGTTGGATGTGGAAATGCACTGACCACTGTGCATGCCCCCAGTGGTCAGTGCACATCATAGCTACCAGCCAGTTGTCTGATCTTAACAGTCACTTAGGCTTTTATACCCTATCTAATAAAAGACAAACATGGTAAGTAGCCATATATCCGCTACCCTTCCCATTGGCTAATCAGGACGATATGCAAATTAACTGCCAGCCAAGATGGTGGCCGGCAGCCAGGCAGCTTGAAGCGAACATGAGGCTTGCTTGCTTCAGTGAGGGAGGAAACCAATGTTCCCCGCCTGCCTTGCCGGCCTCTGAGCTTGCAGTTTGAAACATTGTTGCAAATATAGAAGCTAAACAAAACCCAAGAAACCTGCTTTCAGCCAGTCAGTATCTCAGAGCTGGAGTTGAAACAGTGTTTC
>NW_006285049.1:6115228-6123635 GCF_000327345.1 Myotis davidii | reverse complement strand
GGGTGAGACAGGTGTGAGCTGCCCAACCCCCTGATTGGCCCTGCTCTGTGCATGACGGTACGGAGCCCCAACCCCGCCCCCCGCGATGGGCCCTGCTGTGTGCGTGACGGGGCAGCACCCCAAACCCCTGATTGGCCCTGCTCTGTGCGTGACTGGGGGTGGCACCGCAACCTCCCCATCGACCCTGCCTTGAGTGTGACAGGGGGCGGTGCCCCAACTCCCCAATCAGCCCTACCCTAAGCGTGACTAGGGGTGGCATCGCAAACTCCCAATCTGTTCTTTTCTGTGTATGACAGGGGGTGGCGCCGCAACTCCCCAATTGGCTGTGCCACCCGGGAGCAGGCCTAAGCCAGCAGGTCGTTATCTCCGGAGGGGTCCCAGACTGCGAGAGGGCACAGCCCGGGCTGAAAGACCCCCTCCCCCTGAGTGCACAAATTTTTGTGCACCGGGCCTCTAGTATATAGATAAACTTTAAAAAAATCTCCCATTTTTGTGTGTGTGTGTTTTTTGTCACTCAATATCAGAAGTTAGTGTTACTTAAAATTGACTACAAAGTATCTAGCTCTAGCTAGTTTTCTGATCAGAGTCTTATAGTATTTAAAAATAATTCAAGGGAACTTAATGCACCAAGAAGAAGTAAAGAAGCTAATATTGAGGAGGCAATATACACGTGCCAACTATTTAAAATTTTAATATCTTTTTATGTGCAAAACCATCTAAATATTTAGAAAGCAATGACAACGTAAATTTAAATATAGGATAGTGCGAAAGTATCCCATTAATGAAAGTAGTTATTTTTCCTCCTCAAGAGATTGTGGGCCCAGAGGAGGAGGAGACTTAATAGATCAAAAGTCCAATGTTGTTGCCCTGGAATGGGATAATATGAAAACTCAGGTTAACTTAAAAATACTTTTAATTAGAAAATTAAATTTATTTTGCGAGAGGTCTTTATTATTGAAAAACTGCTTATATTCTTAATGTAACCTGAATAATACTGACTAAACATTACCTAGGATTATGGCTTTCAGACTGTTGTATCTTTTGGTATGAAATGACACTATGAAATCAAAAGGCAGTCTATTTGTTGGCAAGCATATCATTTAAATTGAATGGCCCTTCTGACTGTCCTGTGCCAGAAACAGAGCCAGGTCTAGCATTAGGTGCCGTGGAAAAACCTCTCTTCTGAGACTCAAGGTTTAACTAAATGCTCTGTGCTCCCAAATACCTCCATGCTCAACTCCCACCCTCAACCAGCCATGTACTAAGCATTTCCCATTACTCACTCCTTTGAATAAAAGCACGAAAGTGTAAATACTATCTTGGAGTGATAACTTGTAAAGTAATGTTTTTAAAGAAAAGGCACTTCATTAACTCTGGGAAAAATATTTAGATATGGAAATAGCTAATTAAACACTCTTGATTATATAAACCATCTTGATTATATAAACATATTTTTTCCATGTCCTCTTCAATTTATATACTTATTTTAAGCTATACCAAATAGATAAGAGAACTAAGTATTGATCTTAACATTGTAAAGACATAAGAAGAAAGTAAAACCTGGAAAAACAATCTATTCTTTTTTTTTTAATGTTTTTATTGAAGGGAAAGAAGAGATAGGAACGTTAATGAGGAGAGAGAATCATTGATTGGCTGTCCCCTGCACAAAAAATGACCAAAAGATTTCCTAAAGATAAGCTAGACATTTCAGTGGCCTGCCGAGGAAAATAGAAGTAGCCAAGGTATCCTCCACAGGAGAGTCAAAATTCCATTCTAATGGCTCATGAATTTGCCATTCCTTGTTTAGCAATATTACTATTCTTTGTTCTCTGTACCATTCTTTCATTCATTTAATTAAATTCTAACCCCAGGGCATGTTTAGAGAGAAGAAGGTGGGGGGTATTTCAAACATTGATGTGAGGGAGAAACATTAATCGGTTGCCTTCCTAAAGCTCCATGACCGGGGATCAAACTTGCAACCCAGGTATGTGCTCTGACAAGGAATTGAACTTTCAATTGAGCGTCAAACTTTCAGTGTAAAGTGTGATGCTCAATCAACTGTGCCTCGCTCACTGGGCTCATTTATTTTTTACATTTTAATTTTTATACCCATGATTGATTCATCCCCCAAATGGACTCCTGGGTGTGGATTTTTTGCTACTATTATTCTTGGCCACATCCCTAGCAATCTTAGCCAATCTTGACCACACTGAAATTCATACTCAATGACTTGGGAGTTACTGTGACACCTGGGCCTACCCGTGCATGAGAAGAAAGGGACGTGCTTGTCAAATAATACTATTTCCCTGCATTCTCAGGTCAGGGAGTTTACTTCTGCCGGCCTAGTTCAGCTATGGACCCTGGAATATAAATACATTTTTTCACTTTCCACTCTCCTGCCCCCTGCCCTGAGTTTTTGTCTCTGGGGCTGTTTTCCTAATCACCTGCACTCGAGCCATTACCCAGCAGGTCCCACATCCCCCTCATGAACTTTATACTTATTTACAAGACTGAGTCCTCAATGTTCTGTACAGTGTCATTCTGGATGACTGTGGTCAGTAACCAAAAGTTGGACAACCGATGAGTCAGAACATATCAGGAATGCTTGGAGAAAAACAGTTAAAGAAAAATTACATGGGTGGAAGATAGAAGTCCAATATGTTTTGATTGGATTTGGCTAAGAGTAAGGTATTAAATTATGCATCATCCATATTCATAGCCAAAAAGTCATTTTTGTGGTAGCTAAATATAAAATAAATCTGTAATAAATAGACACCCATAAATAAAATCAGCTGCCTGATGATTTATATTGGCTACAATGAGAGGATAACATAAATAGTATTTTATTTCTATCATAAGACAGTTATTAAGGCAGAACAGTCAAACATTTTATAGTTCCTCCTAATTATATAATTGCTATTATATAAACCAATTTCCGTTCTGCTGGTTAAAGAAGAGACTGTCTATTTTATAGCAGTTCAACAATGTCACTCTTGTGTTAATAAAGCACTATTTGTAACAACCATAATTTTTACTTAAAAATTTTAATCAATATTATCATTACCTCTTATGAAAGGTAAGAATTTTACTCTCGAAGAAAAACACAGACTTGCCTTATTTTTAGGGTGAATTTTGATTAAAAACTTATTTTCATACAAAATAATTGATGAATATTCATTTTAGTTGGAGGAGACATGGAATATATAGTGTGTTCTTTCTTTAGGGATTATGTATTTCTACCTTTATTCATTGACTTGCATTAGAAGTCATTGTCTGCTTTGAATGTGGGTAAATTTGAGATGTTCTTAGGACATCTGTAATAAAATAGATAGAACAAGTAATATTTTTCAAGCAATAGCATTCCTGTTATTCTTGTTCACAGTGCTCTGCAGTAAAGACTGCACATTTCCTTCTCTTTGTTTCTTGGACATGACTAGAAAGGCCACTTTCTTTCCTGGCACTCAGAACCCTGGTTCTGGGATGCTGGTAAAGACATTTAGTCTATTTGTGCCTCAGTGCCGCCTCTGGAAAGTAAGAAGTTGACTAGGATGTTCTTTGAGTCCCCTTTTAATTACATAGAAATTATAAAAGGCTCGTTGAGCAGACTTTTAATGCTTATTAATGCGGGTTCTTTGAAACAGATGATGGAGGAAAAAGCAGCCAAATAGTAGAGGAAGAAAACCCCAAAAATGGAGAATGTGTGGGAAGACCTGGGGGTGGCTCATCATGGCTAGCAGCTTGGCTCTTCTTCCTCCCTCTGTTTCCGATAAATTTCTTTATGATGCACTCTGAATGATCTCACACTAAGAAAGTCTGGGTGTGGGTTGAAAAGGAAGGGGGTAAATTTTACTGGTTGAGAATGCCAAGCTTAGTCTAAAATCTATTAGTCTCTTAAGGGATAGTTAAAACGATAGAACATTAGGTCAGAGGTGTGGTAATGAAGACAGGCAAAAATATCTGCTTATCCATACTTCCCCTGTAAGGTTATTCGAGGCAATATTTTACCAGATTTAGGAAATATATATTTAGTTATGTCATTTATATGGTCAACATATGTCACACCCCTAAAACATATGCTTCTCCCTAAAATGCTGCTCAGAGGATGTTTTTCCTTTCCTAAATTTGTATCCTAATCACTTGCTCACTGTGTGCATGTATGTGTGTGCAAATGTATGTGTGTGTATATGTATGTGTGTGCATGTGTGTTTATTTTTATAAAGTCAGCAAGGAATCTCGATGGTCCCAAATCAGTCTGTCTCTGGCTTAGCTACATCTCCTCTGTGAGCATGTCTCCTCTAGCCCTGTGTTTGCCCGTGTGCTGTGGTGGGTTGTCTTCATTTCATTGCCCCTTAACAAAAACGCCCCTTGAGAACAGAAATTATATCTTATTTTGTTTTCCTACAACCAAAACTGCGCCTGGCTCAGAACGGATCAGACATGGTGCTGGAAAAGGTGATGGGCAGATGCAGGTTCAAACTGAGAAGCTTATAGTTCAGTGGGGGAATCAGGAGTAAAAATGTCTATGATGTTAACTGCAATAAATACTCTATTTGATATACGACCCAGAGGACAAAAGTCATTAAAAATTTGGTTGTAAGGGCAAAAAAACGAGAAGGTGGTCGTAGAGTCGTTCACCTTATAATCACTAAATATTACTTAGACTTTTGCCATTACCATTAGATGCTGTATCACCAGGATGAGAAATGCTGAGTGAGAGGATCAATTTCTTTTCTTCCAATGAGATGGTGATGCCACATAGTTCTACACAGGTGCAATGTGGAGCAAGGAATTATGAAATTGAACTACTGGCAATAGCCTCACCTTGCCTCCAACTCCAACTACCGGTATGTGGCCTACACTCCAAACTGGGAGAAGATGAATGCTTGGTCCAGCTCCAGCCTCTGTCCACCCAGTCTGTTCTCTAGTCTGGAAATGCTTCCACCACTTTTCTGTTTGCTGACTTCCTACACATTTATGATCGATGAAAGATGGCTGAAAATTGTTGCTCCTCTTGTCATTGAGAGGTATGGTGTGTATTCCTTCACTTTGAACCTGGTTGGGCTCTGTGACTGCTTGGCTAATAGAACAAGACCAGCCCAAGCTTCACAGATGGGCAGCTTCCACTCTCTATCTCTTAGAATGCAAGCTCTGGAGGTGGCCAGCAGTCATTAGTAGTCTGGCTACACTGAGACTGCCATGCTATTGAGAAGCCCAAGCCCCATGGACAGGCCCTGAAGGATGAGATGTCATGTAAAGAAAGGGAGAGACCAGACAGACAAGTGAGGGAGCATCTTGTGAGTGAATGCTTATGCCCCAGCTGCCTCAACTGACACCGCATGTGGAGACGATCCGCCCCCCTGCCCTCAGCCCTTCCTGTCCTGACCAGCAAAATCAGGAGCAACATGAGTTGGCTATTTTCAGGCAGTAGGTTTTAGTGTAGTTTGTAACAGGGAAATAAATGCCTGAAGCAATATCCTTCAAGACCTGTTTGACATATTATTTCCCCTGGGCAGTAGTTGCCCTGTTTTGGGAGCATAATTGGCCTTTTCCTCCACTTCTCCCCATGTCCCTGTGTCCAAGAGCAGAAGCAGTTACATTTTGTTGGCTGTCTTCTATGTGTTAGGGACATCACATGACGCCTCACATACATTTTCTTACTATTCTCTTAAGACAAATCTATAAAGAAGACATTCCTGTGATATTGATCAGGAAGTTGGGACTCAGTATTATCCAAAATTATTGACGGTCATGTAGCAGTATGTTGTGGAGCAGGAATCAGACCCCAGTTCTGTCTGATTCTTTCCACTGTAGGGCAGTGTATTCACTTAGCCACTGTTGTTCTAGATTATGACCATCTCCTAATGAATCTTTCTCTCCACATCCTCCCTCACTTGCCTGTCTGGGAGCGTTTCTGTTGACTACCATGCACTAAGGGTCTTACACTAAGTGTTCCTTGAGTGAGTGAATGGCCTGCAGACATATTTCTAGAAAATCAAATACGTGGCCCTATTCATGTAGAAACAGAGTTGCTTTCCAGTGGAAAGGAAACAAGTCTTAGCAGGCCGTTGACATCCAGATTCTGCAGTTCCTACCTGCTCCATCCTGAGAATGGTACCGATGATAAAAATCGAGTGGTTAACCACGGGCCTGGCCTATCTTTACCAGAATCTTGAACAGACAATACCTCAGCAGGTTCACAAGGAACTAATATTGTCATCTGCAGTTGCTGTTGAGAAACACCTGTCTACCAAATGAGCTTGCTTTAAACAATAGTGGACTCAGTCACCTCTGTAGCGAACACACTGCAAAAGCTATTAGAGTTGAGAATGCCGGGCTGGTACTTACTTAAAAGAAGGGGGACAGATAAGCAGCGTTGGGTGATGCAGCACAGGCTAGATAGAGATAAGATGCTCAAGAGGCTGGGCTTCCCAGTTGGCTGCTGCTCTCACACTTACTTATTACAGACAGGAATTTTCTCTGGGACCCCTTACTTTTGCTGTTGCTGACATTGCACTCCCTTTGACACTTTATTGGGTGGACTCCATAAGCATTTGCTAACAGGATTCAGCAAAGACTATGTCAGAGACAGCCGTGTAGCCTGCCTCCTTTTGTGAAAGCAGAGCTGATGTAAAGGATTTCCATGGAGTATATGGCAAATGAAATGCCAGCTTAGAGCTGCAATCCTGCCCGGGGATCTGAGATCATGTAAAAATGTGCCCTTTTCACAAGCATATGTGCATGCAGGTATGGCTATGATAAGGAGCGAGGAGTCTTCTCCAAGAGAAATTAGACCTGGAGATGTTGCTTGCTGTATCATATGGGTGCCCTTCAGTGTGCAGTTACAGGCACGTGAATCATTTTGAGGAGGGTAGAGATTTTGTTAATTTTGTCATATATTGAAAGAGGGAAATGAATTCCCATTATAGTACCTTTACATTTTGTTAATGGATTTGAAAAAAGAGAAAGATTTTTGTGATGGATTGGTTTTTAATTAGCTTTCTGTTCCATTCTCTGAGTACACGGAGGCTTAATAAAAGAAAGGAAAAGAAAAGGAAAGGAAAACAACTATCGTAGTCTTATTGGGGTCAAGCAGCTGTATTCTTCTGGGTTTTCTGATGTGCAGGTACCCTTTACTGGCCATGCAAGGCTCTGTATTCTTGTCAGTAACATGTCAGTACTATTGCTAAGGAATGTGTTTGAAACTCAAGGGGAAAATATGGATCATCCACTGCTTATATTATATTTCTTTCTTTGCATGTCTGTCATTTTCGTTGGAACATGCAGTGAAATTAGGTCAGTTATGGTTTTAGTTAGCAATGCAGCTCTTGTGTTGTACACAAATCATATGATGTTTCTAATTATCTCTGCTTTTTAACATTGATCTGAAACCAAATCCTTAATTATGCATGGCTTAGAGGTGTTTCCCTCTCCCCCTCTCCTTTTTGTTTTGACTTCTTTCTGGGGCGAATATGAAACTTAATCTTACAATAGAAAAATATATTTCTGGCTTTATAGGCAGCTTGAAAGCCCAGGCTTAAGAGGAAAAGAAATGGATAATTTCTGAATGCGCAGTTGTAGGTAGAAATTTTGGGAGTAATTAATTGGGCGATCCGCCGTTCTACTTCTGAGAGCTCTAGTGATGCTTATCTGCACTCTATCTCTGCATGGACCAGCCTTTGGAATCTCAGTGGTCTGCCTGAGGCCAGGAGCTTTACATTTTTTGACTCTTGAACTGTGTTCAGTTTCCAAGGGTAGGGGAGCAACTGGAATGGGTTCCCAGGGGTCTTTATGTGGTTGGCAGAGGGAGGAGAACGTGGGAAATGCAACATAATACGTAAGGAAATATTGTGGTTTTTTTTAAAAAGCGAGTATTACTAGGAATGGCGTCACCAAAGGAGGTTTTCAAAAGTATTTCTCCCATGGCTTCCCCCCCCTTCTTTTTTATTAACTTTATTGGGATGACATTGGTTAATAAAATTATGTGTTTCAGGTGTACAAATCTATAATACATCATCTGTATATTGTATTGTGTGTTCACCACCCCAAATCAAGAATATAACTATGAAGTACATTGTCATTAAAACAAACTTAAATTAAAGAATGGTATGTATTACCTAATCCCACTACACATACAAATCTTACCTAATAATAGACAAACAAGCAAATTGACCATACCTTCACTATGCCTTAAGCCACACCCACTAGGCAATCAGAGTGACTATATGTAAATTAACCCAACCAAGATGGCGGCCGGCAGCCATGGAGCTGGAACAAGCAGGAGGCTTGGTTGCCCCAATGATGGAGGAAGCCACGCTTCCCAGCCGGCTCTGAGCTCCACTCAAAGCAACAAAGTTTCAATTATAGAAGGTAAATAAACTCCAAATACCTGCTTCCAGTCAGCCACGGA
>NW_006285049.1:6101410-6114544 GCF_000327345.1 Myotis davidii | reverse complement strand
ATGGTGGTGAAGGGGCCGATCTGGTGATTGGTGATCGGAGGGTGATGAGGGTCAACTCCTCTGGGCCAGAGGCATCAGACCTGGGTGGGGTGGGGGCGGAGCCGGGTTTTGGGGGGATATGATGGTCCCCTTGCCCAGGCCTGACGCCTGGGCCAGAGGCATCAGGCCTGGGCAAGGGGCCGATCAGGCGATCGGAGGGGGATGGGGGTCTACGCCTCTGGCCGAGGCATCAGGCCTGGGCCAGGGGCCGATCATGCGATTGGCGGGGGATGGGGGTCAACGCCTGAGTGCTCCCAGTATGTGAGAGGGGGTTGGCTGGGCTGAGGGGCACCCCCCCCCCACACCCAGTGCACGAATTTCATGCACCGGGCCCCTAGTTCTATATAATAAAAGGGTAATATGCAAACTGACCCTAACAGCAGAATGACTGGGAATGACTGGTCACTATGACACACACTGACCACCAGGGTGCAGATGCTCAATGCAGGAGCTGCCCCCTGGTGGTCAGTGTGCTCCCACAGGGGGAGCTCTGCTCAGCCACAAGCCAGGCTGATGGCTGCCAGCACAGCGGTGGTGGCGGGAGCCTCTCCTGCCTCCTCAGCAGAACTAAGGATGTCCAACTTAAGCTTAGGTCTGCTGCCTGCTGGCAATTGGACATCCCCCGAGGGCTGCCGGGCTGCCAGAGGGATGTCTGACTGTCAGCTTGGGCCTGATCCCCCATGGAGCAGGCCTAAGCCAGCAGGTGGACATCCTCCGAGGGGTCCCAGACTGCAAGAGGCCATAGGCTGGGCTGAGGGACCCCCACCCCCCAGTGCCCAAATTTTTGTGCACCGGGCCTCTAGTATATAAATAATAACCAAGCTGTTAACCATGCTTATTTACTGGGGGTTGCAGATTACAGAAAGACTTTCATGTTCTTTTTGGTATCAGAGTTCTTTATAAGATGCAAGCATTGTTAGAATAAATGGTTGAAAAGTTTTTTTATTCTCCTCAGTGTAGTTTATTAGATGCTTTTTAGACACTAACTGTGCAGATGTGCCTCGAGGCAGACACTAAATGACTTCTGAATGCTTTCAGATCTGCAGCTCTGTAAAGAGACAGGAAGACCTTCAGTGTCACCTGGCCCTTTGGGGCTGTCCTTGGTAATGTTTGTTAATAGCTGTAGGCATAGAAGACTCTTTGAAGCTTAAGGGCAGAGAGTACCTGTGTGTGAGCAAAAGAAAGACCATTTCACTTATAACCCGCCTGCTTTTTTTCTTCTTCTTCTCAAATGTATTTATTAAGTGCTTAGTGGGTACTTGGAGCTATAATAAACTGTGGGGATTATTGAAGAGTAGGAGATGGTCCTTGCCCTCAAAAAGCCTGATGGAGGAGGAGACATACACAAGAACAAATTATTATCTGACAGAGGTATTGTAGTAGGTTGAATTGTGTCCCACAAAATGATATGTCTAGGTCCTAACACCTGGTACCTGTGAATGTAAGCTTATTTGGAAATAGAGTCTTTGCAGATATAGTTAAGATAAAGGTCTTGACGTAAGATCATTCTGGGTTTAGGGTGGCCCCTAAATCATCGACTGGTGTCTCTATAAGAGAAAAGAGAGGGCAATTTGAGACACAGAGACACACAGAGACCATGTGATGACAGAGGCAGAAATGGAGTTTAATGCAGCCCCAACCCAAGGAGTGCTTAGGTTCCCAGCGAAGATGAGAAGTTAGGAAAAGGTAAGGAAGCATTCTCCCTCAGAGTCCCCAGAGGAAACCAGCCCTGCTGACACCTTGTTTTTGGACTTCTGGGCTCCTGAATGTGAGAACATACATTTCTGTTGTTTTAGGCCACGTGTGGTAATTGGTCATGACAGCCTTAGGAAACTATTACACTTTTTAAAATACTGTTCAGGAAGACCCAAGGAACAACTAAGTCTAAAAGAATCCTGGGGGGACTTCTCAGAGAAGTTGCTATTTAAGCAGAATCTTGAAAGAAGAACAGTTCACTAGTTGCACAAAGTGGCGGGATACATTATGTACAAGGTGGGGGGATACAAGATGGGGGATGGAACATAATGGCAAATTCAATGTTAATAAACATTATGTCTTCAAGAAATGCTGTGGAATTCATTGTCACTGGAGTATAGGGTGTGGTTTGGGGAACTCAAGATAATAACAAAAATTGAAGCAAAATTTTGAAGGATTTGTATGGTATGCTAAAGTGAATTGAATTATTCTCCAGGCTATTCATCCTTAATTTGAAGTATACCTGTGAGATATATTGTAAATAATTTATTATAAACTAGAGCCCTGGTGCACAAAATTCATGCACTCAGGGGAAATTCCTCAGCCTGGCCTGCACCCTCTCACAGTTCAGGAGCCCTCAGGGGATGTCCAATTGATGGCTTAGGGGAGTGGGCCTAAGCTGTCAGTTGGACATCTTTAGCACTGCCACGGAGGTGGGAGAGGCTCCCACCACTGCCGCTGTGCTTGCCTGCCATGAGCCCAGCTTCTTGCTGAGTGGTGCTCCCCCTGTGGAGCATATGCTCCCTGGTGGTCAGTGTGCATCATAGCGACACAGGGGGAGCGCTGCTCAGGCAGAAGCTGGGCTCATAACTGGCGAGCGCAGAGGCAGTGGCAGGAGCCTCTTCCGCCTCTGCAACGCAGTGCTAAGGATCCCCGAGGGTTCCCGACCTGAGAGAGAGTGCAGGCTGGACTGAGGGACCCTCCCCCCGTCAGTGCACGAATGTCGTGCACCAGGACTCTAGTATAGGATAATAAAATGCTAAAATTTTCTAAAATAATTAATTTTACTTTCAACTAGGGAATATTTACCGTTATTCAGGTAAATATGACATCTTTACTCATTTGTGTTCTGATGTGTTCCTTCATTGGGAGAGAAAGGGGCTATGACAAACAGAGGGTTGTACTGTGTAGAACTAAGTTCTATGTTCTATGTTTTCCACAATATGGGCCAATTATATAGAGAACCATGAAAGAAGTAGTGGACTAAGTTCTTAGTGGTCCTTCTTTGATGAAAGTAAAAGATTTAATAAAAATACAAGTAAGTGGATAGACTCCTTCAGGAAACCAAGACAATATGGTGTACACTTGGATAATTGCATCTATGTATTAATCTTTGTTAGTCTCACTGTTTCCATGTTTGTGAAATAACCTTGCTTTTTTCTTATGTACAATATGAAATATAAACCATGTGTGGATGTGCTATAATGCTAGTGAGGAAGATGATTGAAGAGAAGGAGAAGGGCTGACTCTTTATAGAAATGCACACTAATGCAAAGAAATTAAATGACCAGGGTTCGGATTAGGGATTAAATGTTATGGACCGAATAGCTTAGATGGTGTCATCAGTTGGTGCTTTAGCTGAGCAGCAATAAATAAATACATGGATATTAATAATATCTTGTCCTGATTTGTTTGATGTTATGTTGAAAGGTCTTTGAACCATAATAAATGTCCTATGATCTGTCCTAAACCATTTTGTCATTATGGTTTTTCAGGAGTATAGTCAAAATCATTGAACATTGAGGAATACACATTTTGACCAATATAGTTTCATGTCATGTGCATAGAATTTAGAGACTTTCAGTTCTGCACATACTTAGGAAGCCCATAGGTGGCTTGCAAACATGTAAAACAATTTACAAAGGAGTCCACATTGTATAGCTAGGATTAAATATATCAGGCATTGAGACATTTTTACTGCCTGTTTCGTAACCCATTGTCCAATCTTCTGTATTATTATACATTTAAGTAATAGTAGGCTTCTCCTTCAGACACCAGTCAGAATGGTTATAGTTTTGATTTACTGATTTTTGTTGGATTGTTTCAGTTTTGGAGAGGCCATTTGGTCCATCCTCATTACATGCATAGCCGATATCTATTCACTTTTGGAAGGTGGAAGGCCCAGGGCATATGAACTCCTTGGCAGAGGGGGCTGGCATGTGTACAGGTTGTTGACTTTTGGGAATATTTAAGCTGAAAATATATGAGGCAGAGGCAAGGACATTGCTGTGCTTCATTTTTTTTTTTTAATGCACTGATTTTTTTTTTTTTTGGCTTTGGTGATTGTGACTAAATTTAAACGTGGGAGGATCTTGTGGGTGTGGGTGTTCTACATGAGAAAGAAGTTGTTTGATAAAGCTATGAAAGTTTTATTTCTTCAATCAGGTACATGGCAATTTTCATGGTCTCAAGCCACAAACATTACCTCATAAATGGCACCATGGAAATGTGTCAACAGAATTCAACCTACTCCAATCAGGTCTTAGAGTAACAGCTGCTGGTGCTCTGGCTCCAGGAGCAGGTGTGAGACCACCTACAGTACCAGCTCAGAAAGCATTCTGTCAGTAGGCAGCCAGCCTGCGCCTCCCCCTGGGTGCCAAACAATGCAGTAGATAGGGCAGCAACACGAAGATAAAAATTAATACAATTTACGTTTCACAAGAACTTGAGCTCGTGCCAGAGAAGCAAATTAATGATAAAATAACTGCTCAAACCAAGGCATTGAGCCTGCAGCTAATAATATACCAGGGCCTGTTTCTGAACATTTATGTTGTTCTGTTTATGGTTTGCCAGGCTGTGAAAATCCCCATGGTTGGAGGTAAGGAAGAGATAGGGTTGGTTTTAATCCATTGTAGGACAGCACTTTGCATCTGTTTTTACAAGAAAGAACATGTAATATAAACTGTGTGTGTGTGTGTGTTTGGGGGGCGGGGCAGGGCTGATTAAGAGCGGAAAACTGAGAGGGCCATCAAAGGTGGAGGGAGCTCCTCAGTCAGGGAGGTCCGAGGTTTTATTGCCTGAGAACTGTGTAAGGCACTGCCAAGGGGGAAACGGGCTCCACCCTAACCTGCTCAAATGAAAGCTACAAAAGCAAAGGACAAGTGGAGAAGTCATTAGGAAATCCTTGCCTGAAACAGAGACCCAGCATGCGAGCCCCCTGCCATCTTTCATGGGATGCCCCCTCCCCCCCCCTTGCAGTTCTGGGAGACAGGCAACATCATGTCCACAGTGCTGGAAAAGACATTTTGCAAACTCTTGTAAAAATCTTGAAAATTTGGCTTGCATTAACTTTCCACCCAGATCTACTTGGAGGATTTCTTTTTTTAAAATCACGGCATGCTTTCAATAGCAATTTATCTTAAAGCTCTGGTTAATTTTATAGTATATTGAAAGTCTAAAGTTTTATGGCACAACTGAGTGTGGGCCAGGAAGAAATGTTTGGGAAAGAAGCAAGCTGGTTGACTGTACTGCAGGAAGCTAGAGGCAGAAGGAAGGCACGAAAAATGTGTTGCCTTTGCAGATTTCGTCTTGATTTGAAGAGTGTCTGGTTTTTTGAGAGCCACATATACTAGGAGTAAGGTCGTCTGCAACAACTTAAGAGCATAGTGTGCGGTGGTCTAGGAGTGTTTTCATTATGTTGTTCGAAGGTATTTTTCACCCTCTGCAATTTATTTCCCGTGAAATTGATATCTCTGAATAAAATGTAATCGTCGAGGACCGAGGTGGCGACAATTACACTGATTAAAATGGAATCCCATTACGTTTATTTTCTTTGGGAATCCAGCATCCTCTGCTACAGGAGGGCAAATCAAGCAAGGTAGCACTATACCATCCTTTGCTCAGTCTCAGCTCACGCATTTGGATTGTCTGGGGCCAGGTATGAGGTAGATTATTGCAACCAAAGGCCAGAAATCTAAAGAGATATTCTAAGACTCTTCTGCATAGAGATGACTTTGGAATGGCTCAATAAAACAGAAGAGCTATCCTTCCGTGTAAGCACTGGACAGGTCTATTCATCAGGCATTTAATTTTTTTAAAGAAATACACTTTAATTTCTCAGAGCAGTTTTAGGTTCACTGCAAAACTGAACAGAAAGTACAGATTTGCCATGCACCTCTGCTCCCACACATGTACAGCCTCCCTCACTATCAACATCCCCCACCATAGTGGTCCATTTGTTACAGTGGTTGAACCTGATTGACACATGATTATCACTCCATGTCCATAATTTACATCAGGGTTTTTTCTTAGTGTTGTATATTCTATGGGTTTGGGAAAATGTCTAATGACATATATCCACCATTGTAGTATCATATAAAATGGGTTCACTGCCAGAAAATCCTCTGTGTTCTGCCTTTTTATTTTTTAAATCTGTTTTTAGTGATTTCAGAGAGAGGAAGGGAGAGGGAGATGACAGAAACTCATCAATTGGGCTGCCTTCCACATGCCCCTGACCGGGGATAGAGCCCCAAACTCAGGCATGTGTCCTGCCCGGGAATCCTACTGTGACCTAGTTCACCGGTCTAACCACTGAGTAACACCGGCCGGGTGGTGTTCTGCCTTTTTATCCCTTCCTCTCCCTCACCCCCTGGCAATCACTGATCTTTTTACTTTATCCATAGTGTTGCCTTTTCCCTAATGTCTTATGGTTGGAATCATACAGTATGTGGTCTTTTCAGGTTGGCTTCTTTAACTTAGTAATATGCATGTAAGGTTTCTCCATGTCTTCTTATAACTTGATAGCCCATTTCTTTTTAGTGCTGAACAGTATTCTATTGTCTGAATGCAGGTATTTAATTTCAAGCTCAGGATTCTGCTGAAATGGAAGGAACAGAAATGTGGGCTGTGCAATGCGGGGCAGAAAACAGACTTAAATAAACACCGATCTGCACCAGGGGAAGTTGAATGGATGAAGCTGCACCATTTTCTCTGGTAGCATGGAATTGGGTTTTTCATTACAGACTATGCGCTCCATTCTTGGAGTTTCCCCATTATCAGGGGGCAATTCCGTTCTTCTGAGTTCTCCAGATGTTTGGACTGTGTTTGTTAGTGAGGACGCAGCTTCTGTTCACCCTCAGCACCCTGGGCTTCTCATTGCTGCTGGACTGGATTTTCCAGTGACGTGAGAGCTTGCTGCTGAAAGACAATTTCCAGAAGTTAGGTCCCATCACATGAGGAATTTGAATGTTACTAATATGCCGTCATACCCTGGGGTGTTGGGTACTATTTTGCCATTAAAGGAGAGTTCTGTACTGGTAAATATTAGCTTTTATTGCTTTTGTTGGTACACCTAAAGGAAACCTTTTCTTCCTTACATTTGATAGTGAGAGGAGGAGAAAAAGTTTCACATAAAAGGCAAAATTGACACAGAGAGATGTTTAAAGTTAGTATGAGGATGTTAAGTTTTGGGGCTATTAAAAGAATCCATTAATTACGTAACTATGGTGTGTGATAACGCAGATTAAGGAGATGATTACTACTTTCCCAGTCCTGTTGGATTTAGGACAGTTGGTTCTGAACATTTTCCAGTTTGACGCTGAATGTCACAAGGAGAAACATGGGCTTCTCCATTTGTTAATGATGTGTTGTTGGCATTTAGTTGAGTACTGACATGGAAGAGCTGGTGCTGCTGACTCAATGCAATAAACATTTGACTCATCCTGACAGAGCCTCTTTTCATGATGAAGGGCACCACCTGCCAAAGGGGTTGCCAAGGACTGATTTATAGTCCCTCATGCATCAGCACCAATCAATTCCCAGTTCCCTTGCATTGCCTGCTACCTTGCTAATGCCAGGATGGGCATCATCTTGTTCCATCCCATTATCCTTAACGCTGGAATGCTTTTACCCTCTGATGCTTGACTCCATGCCCCCCTTCCAAATTCTTAGCCCCTCAATTCTTCCGTTTTTAACTGAAGAAGACATTTTATTCCAAAGTTGGTGTCTGTTAGCCATTGTAACCAGGGCAGGTAGCAATTCCAAGAATAGGTCCTGAAAAATTATCTGTCTAAACATGAAGAGAATCAAGGGTCAGTAAACAGTCAAATTGGATTAAAACAGATTAAACATTTGCATATGTCAAGCACTGAATTAGGTACTGAGGATATATAGATGAATAAGACACAGTCCCTAAGCTTGAGGAATTAGCAGGGAGTGTGGTAGAAAGCCATAGAAAGCAAATGATTATAATATAGTTGATATGGCAACAGTGTGAATATCAGTAGCAGAGTAATTAACTTTGTGGGGCATCTATGTGGGGTATATGTCATGGAAAGCTTCATTTAGTTCACAAGGTAAACAAAAGGTGGTGAGGGGGGGGCGTTCTAGGCAGAAAAACTTGCATGTTGAAGGCACAGAAGTATAGTATGTTACAGTAATTAGAAATACATTATTGCTGAGGGTAGGGTTGCTAAGTAGATCCAAGTAAAAGCCATATCAGGAAATAGTTTTAAGCCATTAAGGAATGTGTGTTTATCTTGTAGATAATGGGGAAGCATTAAAGGATTTAATCAGCAGAGTGACTTGGTTGCCTTTATATTTTAGAGAGGTATTTGTGTGCATCACAGAACATGATTTTCAAGAGGACAAAGTTGGACAGAGGGAGACCAGTTAGGATGCTATCATCATATTTCAGGTGAGAGATAATAGCTGCCATATGAGGAATATTGAAGACATGAAACAGAACAGAGTTAGATGAAAAATGGATAGAACTTAACTATGTGTTTGAAAGTCGGGGGTGAGGGAGGGATCAGAATGGCTCCCAGTTTTCTGTCATGGGCAAGCAGTCACTGCCACACTGAAGTCACAAGTGAGGTGGAGAACTCATGGGAGAAGCAGGATTTGTGAGTTATGTGGTGGGGTGGTAACTGTGGCAACATCGAGAATAGAGAATTCAAGTTGGGACACTCTACATTTTGGGTATCTGTGGATCAGGTGGAGAAGTCCAGTAGATAGTGGATGTAAACATCTGGGCTGGATGTTCAGGTTGGCACACTTCATAGGAACTCTCAGCTCTAGGTGTTTTGTTCTTTGAAAGGAAAAACGCACCAAAACTTAAGCATTTGATGCTACTTGTCAGGAGTTCAGTTTGGCAGGGTACTTATTTCTAAGATATTTATTATTCCAAATGTCACCAGAATATTTTATTCCAGATTTTACATTAAGTGCTTATGGGTAAGACAAACATCTATTCCTAGTCTTGTTCTTCACCTTTTCTTCTTGAAGTGGAGAATATTGATAGCACATACTTTGAATCAAGCAGAAATATGCCCCCCATATTCCAGTTTCATCTTTTTTCTCTTTCTCTCTCACCGTACTCTAGTCTAGAGTCACCACAATGCATGCTATACTGCCCTGTGTTATTTAGCCCTGATGGCAGCTCACTACAGTAAATACTTTTTAGCTCCATTTTAAAGATGAACCAGCAGGCTGAGACAAGCTAAGTAAATTGCTCATTGACAAACAGAGCTGGAATTTGCATGGCTGGAATTCAAATCCAACTATTTCATTGCCTATGCTTTAGGATATTGACATATATTTCTCATAATTTATTTAAATAAGTCAAAGCAATTTTTGATGTATTCAGTAACATTGATTTAGCATTCCATGCAGTTGAAAAATGAACAAAGGAATCCAATTCAGCACAGCTCTAACACATTTTTTGGGGGGAAGGGGAACCAATTAGCCATTTATTTGTTTTACTCCATTTGATTTATTTAAATGAAAAATAGAATATTCTAGTAGAAATATTGAACAATTGCTGTGAAAATATCTTATTTTCCTAGCTATTACCAGGTACAATTTTATTGTTAAGATAAACAATTTTCATTCATCCATTTTAATAGGTAAGAAAATTGCAATCAATACTAGAGGCAAAATGACAAAAACATAAATTCTAAAATATAGGCCTAAGCAAGAGTAAGGGGAAAAAGTGTAAAGCTGACTTCTATCAGACCACATCTTCATGGTCTTTTCCAAACCATAATTTTCTTGGGGGGCAGGGGATCTCCATTTTTTTTTCCAACTGCAAATGGTGAATAGTGTTAAGCTCCTCTCCCAAAATCATATAGAGGGGACCCTATTTAATCAAAATAATAGACTTGAAAAATATTTGATTTAGACATGCTGAAAACCTCAGTTTTGATCAAAACAACAATTATTTATAAAGTTTTCTTCTGACACTGGTTTTCCTGATATTACACTGGCTTCTTATAAAACAACCAATAATTAACAATACTTTGAATCCTTTAATATGTACTCAGAAAATTATAAGACATGGAAGAAAGAAATTAAAGAAGATAAAATAAGTGGAAGCATATACTGTGTTCATGGATAGGAAGAATTAACATCATTAAACTGTCCATACTTCCCAAAGCAACCTATAGATTCAACACAATTCCAATCAAGTTACCAATGATGCATTTCACAGAACTAGAACAAATATTCCAAATATTTATATGGAACCACAAAAGACTCCAAATAGCCACAGCAATCTAGAGAAAGAAGAATAAAGTTGGAGGAATCACTACCTGATTTCAAAGTATATTACATGGCCATAATAATCAAAACAGCATGGTTCTGGGATAAAAACAGACATATAGAGTCAATGGAACAGAATAAAGAGCCCAGAAATAACAGTTTTTAAAAACCTTATTTACAATACAAGGGTCTATAATGTAGCTAGAAAAATGTAATAATCTCGACTGGTCCAAGATAATGTTTTATATATGAAAAGAGAAGAGCCTCATTTTGAGGTTCTTTAGCTGGAAACATCTCCATTTTCAATCTTACTGTGGGAGTTCCAAAGAGAGGCAGTGGATTGCATTTGTGAGAACATGAGATGGGCAATCTGGAAGCTCCGAATCTGGTCTGGCCCCAGCTTTGTGTGCCTTTAAGCAAGTCTCTTCATCTTTCTGGGCCACAGTTTCTCTTCCATGAAATGAGAGGTTTATATTAGATTAGTAATTTCCAAACGTATTGAAGCAACAGACTTCTTCCTTCTGATGACAGCTCAAAGTGGTTGAGCATTGACCTATGAACCAGGAGGTGATGGTTCAATTCCCAGTCAGGGCACATGCCTGGTTTGCGGGCTTGATCCCCAGTGTTGGGTGTGCAGGAGGCAGCCTATCAATGATTCTTTCTCATCATTGATGTTTCTATCTCTTTCTCCCTCTCCCTTTCTCTCTGAAATCAATAAAAATATATATTTTTAAAAAGTAGACCACTATAAAAGACAGAAAAAGGACAAGAAGCTTAGTTTACAAAGAAGGTGTGTAAAACCCCAACTGCCTGTTGTGTAAATTGTGATGATGCTTTGAGAAAGGGAAACATTTCAAACATCTTTAGCCCCGACGTGAATCATTTATTTCCATCCCCAATGACAAAATAATGAAAAAAAGAAAAAAAAAACAAGTAAAGAAAAACCAGTGGCAGAGAGTACTTTCAATTGGAAAAAGAAGATAGGAAAACCTCTGACGTTGGAGGCAGTACAGGTTCTGGAGTCACAGAGCACACCCAGCTCTGCTACTCACTTGCTGTGAGATCCTGGGGCAAATTAGCCTAAACCCCAGTTTGCTCCTCTCTCTGAAATAGGGTTAAGAATAGGATCTATCTCATAGAAACATGGGGAGGAAGGATTAGGATGAGCCTTGTAAGATGGTTAGGACAGTGCCTGACGCATACTAAGAGCTCATAACTGTTAACTGCTATTAGTATTACATTTTATTATTATTAAAAGCATTTTAGTTAATTGTTGGCAAAAAGTATTTGACAAATGATTGCTGATATGATGAGAAGATGACCATGACCATCCCCTCCCCCCAAAAAAAATCAATTCCAGATTAAGGACTTAAATGACCAAAACAAACAAAAATTACCTTAAAATCTTTAGTAGAATTATAGGTAAATCTCTTTTAGACTTTAATTTTTGAAAAGATTATAGATTATGAACTTAAATGTCAAAAACAAAGCTTTAGAACCCTTAGTGGGAAGTATAAGTGAAAATATTTTAGATCCTAGAGTTGAGAAAAAATGTTCAGCACCTTTAAAGATCAAGGAAATGCAAATCAAGATCTCAGTTGGCAATAATTTTACACTCAATTGGCAAAAATTTAAAAATCTAATACCAAGTGTCAGAGAGAACCTGGATGACATACGTTGTTGATGGGAGTGTAATTAGTGCAACTATGTTGGAAAGCAGTTTGCTACGATCTACCAAAATTGAATATTCACCTATTCTGGGTCCCAGTGATTCCATTTCTAGGTGACAAAAAAAAAAAAAAGAAAAAAAGAAGGATGGTATTTAGAATCCCAGCTCTCTCTGCAGGCCCTGAGGAAACCCCTCAGAGTGCAGCTTGAAAACCATTGAATTGGATGATCTCTAATGATCAGCAAATATATATATATATTTCAGAGAGGAAGGGAGAAGGAGAGAGAGAGATAGAAACATCAGTGATGAGAGAGAATCATCGATTGGTTGTCCCCTGCATGCCCCACACTGGGAATTGAGCCTGAAACCCTGGCAAGTGCCCTGACCGGGAATCAAACCCTGACCTCCTTGGTTCATTGGTCAACACTCAACCACTGAGCCATGTTGGCCGGACATGATCAGCAATATTAATATTATCTTATTAAAGTGGTGCTAGTATTTTTTCCTAATAGCTCTATGTATTATTGACACATAATATAAACTGTGCATATTTAAATTGTACAATTTGATGAGTTTTGACATATGTATGTACTCATGCAAGGATCACTTATAAAAATAATCAATATATCCACCCTCAACACTTTCCTTGTGACCCTCCCATCCTTTGCCACATTGCCAAGCAACCACTGACCTGTTTTTGCTACCCTGGGGTAGTTTGCATTTTCTAGACTTTTATGTAAACATTTAATAGTGAACATACTCTTTTTAAAGCCTGGCTTCTTTCAACTCAGCATAATTATTTCAAGATTCATCTATAGAATGTCTGTCAGTGGTTCCTTTTTATTGCTGAGTGATATTCCATTGTATGGACATACCAGTTTGTTCGTTCATTCATCTGTTGGTGGACATTTTGAATATTTCCAGTTTTTTACTATTAAAACACATGTGCTATAAACATTCATGTACAAGCTTGGAGTGTGCATATGTTTTCTTCTCCTGGGTAAACACCTAGGAGTGGAATGGCTGGATTATATGATTGGTGTATGTTTAAATTTCTATGAAGCTGTTTTCCAGAAACCATTGCATAATTTGATATTCCTACTTACAACGTATGAGAATTCCAGTTCCTCTATCTCCTTTACGCACTTGCTATGGTCAGTTTTGTTCATTGAGTCATTCCCGAGATACTAGTG
>NW_006285049.1:6078199-6100746 GCF_000327345.1 Myotis davidii | reverse complement strand
TAGTAATGTTCTTTGCTCTGACATTTTCTATCTTTTGATTTGTGTTAGCATTTTCCAATCTTTTATTTTTTAAATCTGTCTGTGTCTTTATACTTACAGTGCACTTCTTATAGGAGCATAAAATTAGTCTTTTTTTTTTTTAAAAAAAAAATCTAATCTGACAGTCTCTGCTCTTTAACTGGGGTACATAGACCATTTGCATTTATTGAGGTTATTGATATCATTAGGTTTAAAACTGATTATTTATCTCATCTGTTCTTTGCTTCCTTTGTCCCTTTTTCTGCCATTTGAATTAAAATATTTTTAAAGTTTTTATTTTATCTCATTTGCTGGTTTATTAGCTGCAAATCTTTGTTTTATTATTTCAGTGGCTGCTTTTGGTCTACAGTATACATCTTTAACTTATCATCATCTATTTTCAAGTAATATTCAACTACTTTATGAATAATAGAACCTTTTAACTTACACTTATACTTAAGAATCTTATACTTCCATTTATCACTTTCTAAACTTTGTGCTATTATTGGCATGCATTTCACTTTTATGTATGTTGCAATGTTATTTTTGGCTAACCATAAATCACCTTTTCAAAATATTTCAATAATAATAAAAACATGCTATGTATTTACCATGTAGGTACCATTCCCAGTGCTCTTCATTCCTTTATATAGATCTGTTATCATTTTCTTTATGCCAGAAGGAATTCTTCTAACATTTCTTGTAGTGTAATTTGTTAGGTGATATATTCGTTCAATTTTTATATGTCTGAAGAAGTGTTGTTTCACCTTTGTTTTTGAAAGGCATTTTTACAGAATTCTCAAATGGACATGTTTTTCTTTCAGTACTTTTAAGATGTTGCTGTGTTCTTCTCACTTTCACAAATTCTGTTGAGAAATAGGCAGTCATCATTACCTTTGTTTCTTTTTATGTAACGTATCTTTTTGGGGGGCTGCTTTTAAGATTTTCTCTTTGTCCCTGATGCTCAGCTGTGAAGTCTGCTGGGACCTTAGTGTATTGGCCACTTTGGTTAAAGGACACTGGGAATAAGCCTACATATTGGAATATGGCCTGTGGAATCCAGACCACCCTGGAAAGTGGCAGGCCAGCATGCCAGCAGAGGGGCAAGGAGCCTCTAGTCAGGAGTGTGTGGTACAAACTGGGCCACATGACCATGGGTATGGGCACACTGAATATGGACATCCCCATCATGACTCATTCCAGAGCTCTGTAGTTGATGACTGGAGCATGGCGCACAAAGTGGGTGTGGCTGAACCTAGTCGAGAGGCATCAGAGAAGGGCTTCCAGGTAGCAGAACTCAAAATAACCCCGAAGTAAGTAATAATAGAGCAAAATAATGGAAGTGATTAAGGGAAGTTGAAGGTCTAATTCTAAGGCTTTAATTCTACAAAAAAACCCACACCATTTAAATGTGTGTGTATGTGTGTGTGTGTATGTGTGTAGATTTGCCTAGTAGAATTCCATTAAATTTTCAGAGTTGCCCTTTCCAAATGAGTAAAAAGTTAGAAGCACTGTGTGCAAAATAACTAACTTACAAAATATTTTTGGAAGACATTTTTTAATATCACAGACCAATAGTATTATTAAAAATGAGGGGCCCAGTGCACCTTGAAAGGAACTGTGGGCCACAAGGCTGCAGTGGCACAGGGGCGGGTCTTGGCCCATCCTTTGTGCCCTCACCCTGCCCCTTCCACCACGGCCTCTGGTCCCCGGCCTGCTGGCAGCCCCGCTCCAGCCACAGCCGCTCCCATGCACTGACAGCACCGGCCCCGCTTGCACCCACTGATGGCACCTAGCGATTGAGGCTGGTGCTGGCAGCAGGTGTAATTGCCGGGCAGGACTGCGGTGCTGCGCGGGAGCAAAGAATTTTCAGTAACCACCAGAGGCTTGCCCCGATGACAGCCACCGGTGCCCCATCTTGGTCTGGTGCTCCCGCTCACCTGCTCCACCATCCCGCTGCAGCCTATGCCCACCAAGTTCTGCACTCTGCCACCTGCTGCCGACGCTCACCATGTTCTTTGCATGCCCCCGGTGGTCAGCGCATGTCATAGCAACCAGTTGTTTGGTTGTTCTGCAGTTCAGTCTATTTGCATATTAGCCTTTTATTATATAGATAGTTTGTATAACAGTATTATTAAAACAATAGTGTGGAAGTTAAAAATACCCCCCCCCAATAAAATTTTTTATTCTTTCAATTTAATCATTTAAAAACATTCTTTTAACATTTTGCATTTGATGATGTAATTTTGTTTTACCTTCTTATTATTTGCCTCTTGTTTTGCATGGACAAGTTCCTATTGCTTATAGCCATCTTTTCAAACAGGGAACTCCTCGAAAGCTTTTATTTAATCTGGTTAAATAAATTACTGATTATCTTTAAGCAGGGACATGTCCAAAGTCACCACAGGAAGGATAATTCACAATAGTTTTTTTTAGCAACAACTATCTCTGTTTCTTGCCAAACTAGTCAGCAGTCTGGCAGTTTGGTTTTTGCAGTGAATCAGAATTTTGTGCCAGGCCATTTGCACCATCTGCTGCAGGGGTGTCACAGGAGAGAGGCTGTGGACACCTGGTGGGTTGACGTGGAAATGTCAGCTTGAGGGCAAACACCAGCTTCAGTGATGAAAGACCAAGAAAGCAAAAAGCCAGGAGGACAGGAAGCTGCTGGTAGCAGCAAAAGAGACACACCTGTTTCTGAACTCAGAAGAATGTATGTATGCATGTATAGGTGTGTGTATGTATGCACTTATGTAGGTCTGTATTTTCAGCATCAGTGAATTTTCAGAATCAGAATGACAGGATGAGATTAAAATTCTTGGAAAAGATAAAAGACCATCAGGTAACATGACACATGCAAGTTCTATTAAAGGCAATTAATACTATTTGGAGAAGAAACTGTAAAACATGCATATATTTATGTTGCTTATGGGTGACTTGGAGTGAGATTTTTTCACTGCATCCTTTGGGAATAAAGCTGTAACCATGGGCGCAGAAAAACTCTTTTCACTCTCCACATGGCATATGCTGTCCAATAGATTTAATTTTGGTTCCTTTTTTTGTTAAGGATCTATTCAATATCCCCCTAATTTTTAAGGTGATTAAAACACCTACTAGTTGAATCCAACTGGGAAGTGCTTTAAGATTTCGGTTTTGTGTAACACAAAACACCTGGCCATGAGAGGGGAGGAATTATGAGCCATTTTCCAGTTATGGGCTCTTGAAGTTGGTGCGCTACAGTGACAGTTTCCTGTAAAAATAAAAATAACTCTCTTCTGTGTGCCTTTATCCAGCTTAAATATACCCACACATACTCCTGCTTTTTATCTTCACTCTAGTGGTTTGCAGGAGTAAAGACCATCAGAATCGCAGTTGAAGGGATTCTGAACTGCTTGGAATTCAAGGTCATGTAGTCAGTAGTGGAGCTAGCATTTGAGGCCAGTCCCTCCCAGCCCCAAAGATTATGCATATTTCATCGGCCATGCTGCATTCTAAGATCTTTGTTCATTAGTTCCCCATCGGCAAGAGGGCCAAGAGATGCTCTGTAGTAGCAGGTAGTTGACCTCATTGGCATCAGTTTCAAAAGTTCAGCTCCTATCCCAAGTGTTTATCACTTCTTAGAAGAGTAAACTTATTATAATAATAACCATAAATGTAAATCATTTTTCCTGGCTGCTGTACAGTTATAATTTTGGTATATATCTAAAATTCTTATGTCTAATTTTTCAATTTCTTATCCTCTCATCCCTCCCAAATCTGCATCCATTTTCTCTTTTCCTATCTTAGTCCAGGCTTTTACAGTTTTTTTTGCACGGTACTTTACAACTTCCTGCTAGGCTTTCTTCTTCTCTTCCTTCTTATGGCACAAAAGATAGCTTATGATGTGATTTCTTAAACCTGACGTTCTCCCCAGGATCCTGAAATATCAGCTATTTTCTTTTAAAAATATATATTTTTATTAATTTCAGAGAGGAAGGGAGAGGGAGAGAGAGAGAGAAACATCAATGATGAGAAAGAATCGTTAGTTGGCTGCCTCTTGCACACCCCCTACCAGGGGGTGAGCCCACAACCTGGACATGTGCCCTGACTGGGAATCGAACCATGACCTCCTGTTTTATAGGTCAGCCCTCAACTACTGAGCAACACTGGCCGGGCTCCCCACTGTTTTCTAAGCATAAAATGTACAAGACTGTGTTTTTTTAAAATATATTTTTATTGATTTTTTACAGAGAGGAAGGGAGAGAGATAGAGAGTTAGAAACATCGATGAGAGAGAAACATCGATCAGCCGCCTCCTGCACATCTCCCACTGGGGATGTGCCCGCAACCCAGGTACATGCCCTTGATGGAATTGAACCTGGTACCTTTCAGTCCGCAGGCTGACGCTCTATCCACTGAGCCAAACCGGTTTCGGCTACAAGACTGTTTTGTGCTCCTGGATGCTTCTGTCTTCTCCACTCCATGCCACTCATCCGATCTGCCTGACGAACTCACTCCTAAGACTCAGCTCTAAGGTCCACTTCCATGAAGCCTTCGTAGATTGTTTCAGCCTTTCTCTTTCCTGCTCTTTGAGTATTTTGTTTTTCCTAATTACATGGCTCTCATTATTTGTTAATTGCCTGTCAACCCTGTTGCCCTGTGAACCCTTTGGAGGCAGAGCTTGACTTATAGTCATCTCTGCAGCCCCAGAACCTGCACAGTACTTGGCAGAAAGGAGGTGCCTAATGAGAATTTGGTGAGTGCATTGTTTGCCTTCTGAAACCTTCAGGAAGTTTTGCTGGTGTTTGGGGGAAGTATTTATCTGTGGCCTTTCTTCAGGGGAGATATTTTTACAACTGGAAATGACTAAAGGGAACTTGACAAAGGATTTACTTTATAAATGTCATTAAATGCTTTGAATTGGCACAATTTCTCAACCCTGATGCTCAGAGGATCAGAGACTTAAATTGCCATATACATGCAGATGATTCCAGTCTTTAGCTGCTGCCCAGAGAGCTCTTGGAGGGAATGCCTTACCAAACCTCAGAATGTCTATCAAACATGCCTGCGTACATACCTCCAGGGCCCCCAAATTCTCCTCTCAGCCACTGCACAGAAGGACAAATGGTACCCAGATACCCAAGCAACAACCTGCGAATTATTCTGAAATACCTGCTCTTCCTCGTTCTTCTACATTCAACAATCTCTAAGTCCAGCTTATTCCCCCACAGTAATGATGGCAAACCTGTTCCCTTTCCTACAGTTTTATAGCCCTTCCCCAGATGTCCCCATTTTTTTCTCCCTGTATAAGAAAAAAGGCTGATTTGTTTTGTCTCCTCCCACTATCTGTTCTCTACAGCACAGTTGTGTGTGTGTGTGTGTGTGTGTGTGTGTGTGTGTGAGAGAGAGAGAGAGAGAGAGAGAGAGAGAGAGAGAGAAGCAAATCTGATCAGTGGTTGTTCCTACATAAAGCTGTCTGTGGCTCTTCATCACCTTCAGAATAGAGCCTGCACTCCTCAGCTTGGTTTCCCAGGCCCTGGGGTGCCGGCTCTTACCTCTCCCTGACCTCCATTAAGTAACATATATATATATATATATTTTGCCTTCAGGTTTTTAGCATAGTGTTCTCTTTTTCTAGAACTTTAAAACCTGCTTGCCTCCCTATTCCCACCTTCCATGTCCTACTCATCTTTCAGTCCTTAATGTAAACATTATCTCTTTTGGAAGAATTTCTTTATTCTCCCAAACCCAGTTAACTGCGCCTAAGTGCCCCATGAATACATCTATTATGATTCTTACCGCAAGTATTGTGGTGATCTAATTTGTGTTTGTCTCTCTCACTAGAGCCAGTGGTTCTCACCCTTCCTAATGCTGCAACCCTTTAATACAGTTCCTCATGTTGTGGTGACCCCCAACCATAAAATTATTTTCATTGCTACTTCATCACTGTAATGTTGCTACTGTTATGAATCGTAATGTAAATATCTGATATGCAGGATGTATTTAGGCGACCCCTGTGAAAGGGTCGTTCGACCCCCAAAGGGGTGGTGACCCACAGGTTGAGAACCGCTGCCTAGATGGTGAGTTCCATTGTACAAGACTAGGTCCTGTGCATTATTATAATCCTAGTTTCTAGCACCCTGTCTGGACCCAGAAGTTGCTCAAGAAGTATTTGTAGGTTAAACAAATAATTGTTAATACATAACCAAGTAAATACATTGGGCAATTTGCAAGTACTTGGAGATCTGCTCAGATAAAACTCTTCATAACCACTACAATCTTGACATTTGTTTTAACCAAGATACTTAGAGCATTTAAAATACTCACCTACTTCGTTGACATCTTTATCTGTTTGCTTATGAAGAGTGAACAAGTCAATCTAGTGTCTAGTCTAATTAGGAGTGAAAGGGGTCTGGAGGGTGCAGCCTGGCCCTGCAATGCTTATGAAGGACATGTATTGTCTTGATCTCTGCCAATTAAAATAAAGGTAAAGGGGAAGTAAAACTCCATACATCTTGTTATGGCAGGAGCAAACTGTGAATTTAAGACAAAGGAGATTATTTAATAGAGAATATTTTGACCTTGAATAATAAAAAGCCTGAGAAAAATTTGTGGAGATAAAGAAATAATACTAATCTTCTTGCCCTGGGTTACTGTTGGGGTCAGTACAAATAGTGTCCAATTTGTATATGGATGACCTCTTTTTTTTTTTAAAAAAAATATATTTTATTGATTTTTCATAGAGAGGAAGGGAGAGAGATAGAGAGCCAGAAACATCGATGAGAGAGAAACATCAATCAGCTGCCTCCTGCACATCTCCTACTGGGGATGTGCCTGCAACCCAGGTACATGCCCTTGACCGGAATCGAACCTGGGACCTTTCAGTCCGCAGGCCGACGCTCTATCCACTGAGCCAAACCGGTTTCGGCGGATGACCTCTTTTAAAGGGTGTCAACACTCATCTATCATTATCTACACTGACTTCCTTTGTCTAGTTGCAACTCTAGGTACAATTCATGAAACTTTTCTGGAAACACCAGTGAGAATAGTTAAAAAGGAACACACACACACACACACACACACACACACTCTCACTACTTTGAATTATCAACTACAATTAATCTGTCGTATGGGTAATTTTTCAAGTTCTAAAAATGTAAATAAAGTATCTGAAAAAAATTTGTAACCACAGTAGACTCAGAGAGAAAAGTCAATTTCTAAAGTGTAGGAAAATATTTATTATCCCAGAATTTGTTGATGTATTGGTAGTTGGTAGAAGAGACCTCAATAGTGATAAATCTTTTGGAAAATATGGTTGCAGTCAGCCAGCCTGGCGATTTGTTTTTATTTTCAGTGTATATTTCATGTCACTTTGCTTATGCTGTGACTTATTCCGCATTCCTAGTTCATTCATTCAGTGTACACTGAGAACATAATCAGTGCCATGTAACCGTTGGGTATAGAAAGTTGCCTGAGATAGAGGTGCTGCTTATGAGGAGTGCCTCATAGGATAGAAATGCTTATAGACATAATTACAAATCAGCAGGATGGGCTGAGTGACTAGTTCTGCATGGAGGAAGGAGGGAAGGCTTTAGGGCTAATGTGAACTCTGACTTGTATTAACTCCTTAAAGGAGTTTTCCAGGATTTTGTTGAGGGTAGAGCGTGCAGAATGGGGAATGAGATGGGGTTTGAGGAGAGAACATTCTAGCCATCAAGAATGGAATGGGCAGAGAAATATAAAGGTGCATGGGATGTTGGGGAAAGAATGTTTGTTAAGGGCAGTACAATAGATGCTTGGAGAGGGAATGACTAAAGATGAAGCTATTTTCAGATTTTAAAAAACATGGTATTATAACCTCAAGACATTATAGGCACATTTTATTCATTTCTCACTTTTTAGGATGAACTTTTTAAACCAATCAAAATTTTATACATAAAATCTATACACGTACTCAAATTAAATTGACAAATAGTTCTATCAGACTTACTACAAAATTTAATTAATTTATTTATTTGTCAAATACTAAGATTACTCTTATATACCAGGCGGTCTACTAAATACTTTAGCAACATTACCTCATTTTAAACAAAGCACAGCAGTCTTATTTCTCTCTCCACATTATGTACTAGATTCTTACTCCATGCCATAGCTACTTTAAGCTATTTTAGTTATTTCTTTTGGTATTCTCCTTTGTTTCTAAATAATGGGCTCAGACTGCTCTTCACTGATATATTATTCATTGAATTCCTGCAGTTATATCGTTGTTATTTTTGGTTAGATCAGTATTCAGGATTGACATTATTATGCTCATGCAAATGCAACTTACAGTTGAGTCATATAGAATTCTATGGCAAGATGAATTTTGTGTGAAAAGTTTTTGTCCTTTCTGGACACGATTCTCTTGTTTGTTACTTGCTTTCTTATTTATGTTCTCATCATTAATTCTTCCTCCCAAAAATCTTTGTCAGAAGTGCTAGTATTGCATAAATCAGGAATTCTATCAGTTTCTCCTTTGTCATTCATTCCTTTCTGGATGTCGCTCCTTTTCTGCACTCGTCTAAGCCTCTGTGTCTGGGTCTGCTGCCCAGCTGCTGCTTTAAAATATCCCTTGAGTCATCATTCTGGAGGTTCCTTTCACTTCTTTCCTGGGTTAGGTTCCCTACTTCTTTGATTCTACAAAATTCCACTCTTTTGTTTTGGTAGATCATTAGCTCTAGTAGCTTCCAAATATATTGTGTAGACCAGTGATGGCAAACCTATGCCACGCGTGTCAAATCAACCACCTTTTTTTGGTTGATTTTTCTTTGTTAAATGGCATTTAAATATATAAAATAAATATCAAAAATATAAATCTTTGTTTTACTATGGTTGCAAATATCAAAAAATTTCTATATGTGACACAGCACCAGAGTTAAGTTAGGGTTTTTCAAAATGCTGACGCCGAGCTCAAAAGGTTTGCCATCACTAGTGTAGATGAAACTTTCATAGATATTGAATATGTGAAAAATCTCTTTATTCTACATTAATTGACCTTGGTGGAGATGGGATTTTGAGGTCCATTTTCTTTTAACACCATTTGGATTCCTGTTGCTTTACATAAAATCTGTTTTTGGTTTTCCTCATTCAAGCTTGTAAAATCTCCTCTTTGTCAGCATTTTAAAATTTTATGATAATATGTCTTGGTATAGGTCTTTTTCACTCTTTATTTTGGGCACTCAGTGAACCTTTTCAATCTAGAGACTCATGTAATCAATTTTGGGCAATTACATAGAATATTTCATCTTTTTCATTTCTTCTTCTCATTCTTTATGCAGCTCCAAATATTTTGTTGTTGAAACTACTAGACTTCCCTCTCTTGCATTTTAAATACCTCAGTGAAAAGGGATGAAGACCAAATGAAGACTAATACTCAGTAATGAGTCAGGCAGGAAAAGGAAATAATATCAAATAGCTGAGTCCATCTTTTTATACCTTAATTAGAGGCCTGGTGCATGAACTTCGTGCATGGGGGTGTCCCCTCAGCCCAGCCTGCACTCTCTCCAATCTGGGACCCCTCAGACATCCCTCTCACAATCCTGGACTGCTGGCTCCTAATCTCTCACCTGCCTGCCTGCCTGGTTGCCCCTAACTGCCCTCCTTGCCGGCCTAATTGTCCCTCACTGCCTCTGCGTGCCAGCCTGATCGCCCCTAACTGCCCCCCTCCCCTGGCCTGGTTGCTCCTAACTGCCCCCTGCTGCTGGCCAGGTCACCCCCAACTGCCTTCTTCCTGCTGGCCTGGTCATCCTAACTGCCCCCCTCCCACTGGCCTAGTCAACCCTTACTGCCCCCCTTACTGGCCTGGTTGCCCCGTAACTGCCCCCCCCCTGCCATCCTGGTTGCCTCCAACTGCCTCCCCCCGCTGGCCTGGTCGCCCCACACAGCCTGCTGTTCAGTCGTTTGGTTGTCCCTCATTAACGCCCCTGCCGGCCTGGTGGCCCAAAGGCAGCATGCTTGTTCAGTCATTTGGTCGTCCCTCACTAACCCCTGCCTGGTCATAGGCAGCCATCTTGTGAGGGTGTGAGGGTTAATTTGCATATTACCTCTTTATTATATAGGACAATATGAAAGACCATTTTAAATGCAGACCTCTAGCTTTCAAGAACATTCTAGAGCAGCGGTTCTCAACCTGTGGGTCGCGACCTGTTTGGGGATCAAACGACCCTTTCACGGGGTCGCCTAAATATATCCTGCATATCAAATATTTACATTAGGATTCATAACAGTAGCAAAATTACAGTTATGAAGTAGCAACGAAAATAATTTTATGGTTGGGGGTCACCACAACATGAGGAACTGTATTAAAGGGTCGCAGCATTAGGAAGGTTGAGAACCACTGTTCTAGAGCATGTGCCTACTAAAAGACCTACCTCACAAAACTGGCTTGATATGTCCTAAGTGTTTCAATTACACCTAATATTAGAATTATTTAAAAAAATCTGAGTCTGTCCAGATAAAGATTAGACTTGTGTATTCACCTAATAAAATGAGGGCCCAACCAGGAAGATTTCAAATTCTTTGGGTGTACAACACACTCACAACTTCTCTTAGAATAGGAGATCAGCTAGTGGTGATATGTCTTTTCCCATTTATTCCAAAAACTTGGCTTCTAACATTACACTCCTCCAGTAAGGCTTTACATAAAAAAACAACAAAAAAACGAGTTCATCCAAATTAGAGCTGGGGTCTTTTAATTGGATAAGAATTTGTGATGTTGGCTATTGATGGAAGTTGCATGTACCTAAGAAAGTTGAGTAAACTTACGTCCAGCATATGGAGGTGAAATGACCCTCTCGTAGCCCTTAGGTTTTCCAACCTGAGTCATGACCAAAAAGGCAGGCTTCAGCAAGAACACATCTGATTTATGTTTTTAAAAATCCTATGTCCACTTTGGCCAGTGTATTCTTTCTTATTATAACATGGGGGTGGTGGAAGCCATTCCAAGAAGATGCTCCTCTGAATCTGGTGAGAAGGGGGAAGACCAGCCTGGAAATAACTATATTAGGAGTGGATGAGTTCATAAGTGGTGCGAACAGTCGAACCAATGGCCATTTACTTTCCCTTCTGAGGGGTTTCAAGGTCATCTCAATTACTTACTACCCTAGACTTGGCCCAATGGTCTTACACTCAGGGGATAATTTTTGTTGATTTCTCAGTAATCATTTCTCCTCAACTTATCGAATACTATTGACCCAGGGTAATACTATAGCACCCAGGGTAAATATGTCAGAGGTCATGGATTTGAAGACACGATTTCTCTGTTTATTAATGAAGTTAATTTTTTTTGTCTTTTTAATCCAGTCCTACAGCAGCTAGAGCATCCATTGAGCGCATCAGAAAGGCAGCCTTGGATAGCTGGAGCTACGGGGGCTTAGAAGAGGGAGGTGAGGGTGAGGAAGAAGTGCCTGAACTTCCCCAATTAAGGTGATTTGGCTTCTTTACATACTACCATCCCTGATGCTCATATGAAAAATATTAAAATCAGGAAACAATATAAAAGAAGAAAAGTGGAAGGAAATTAGAAAAATGGAAAAGGACAGTTGGCTAAGTAGAGGTTAAAATTTAAAAACAGAGACTAAGGTAAGAAAAAACTAAGCTGAAAGAGAATAAAGTGAACGCTAAAGTGGGAGATTTAAAATCCCCACAAAAGGTTAAGAGTTTAAAAATACGAAACACATGAGATTTAAAAATAAAGGATAAAATACTGTAAGCCAATGAGATAAAAGGTTAAAACAAGAGTAAAAGCTGTAATGGTTTAGGCTAACAGACTAAAGCCCATGAGATGAAAAGCTAAAAACAGACCATTCCTTGGGATTAAGGCTTTGAAACAGGAAATCAGAACTAAAAAGTCAAACAACAAAACATTTAAAAATTAAATTAAAATTATAAGACTAAAGTGGATTAGGGGAACTATTATTATTATTTTTTAAATGAATTAACAGAAAAACAAAAGAGAACTGGTTAGGGGAAGTGGAGTCTATGGCAAAATTCTCAGGGCAGCCTGGCCTTCCCTGTGGAAAAGAGAGGCCAGGGGAGGCAGCAGTGATGGAATCTTCTGCAGGGGGCATCGGGGGCAGAGGCAGCTGGGGGAGGACCTCAGCTGGGGGAGGCATCGGGGGCAGGAGCTGGTCGGGCCTCTGCAGACATCATAGGGATGCATCTCCTCCTTTATCTTTAAAAAATTCCCTTTTACTTGCTCCCCATGTTCCCTTCCCACGGCTACCCCAGCAGCCTCTGCCTTCAGCACCTCCTCTCTAATCTTTAAATTGGCTGCTGCCTCAAGTCTTTTCCCCTCCAGTCTCTCCCCACACTGCAACCAGACTAATCTTCTAAAAACACTCTTTTGGTCAAGGCATTATATTGTATAAAACCTGTGCTTATCATTTTAAAGACCAAACTCTGGCTTAATGCACTCTTTTCAAATACGTTAGAGATCTTCTATGTTTGTTCTTAAATTCAACCTTATCTATTACTTTACGTATGCTAACCCCCAAGATATCTACGGGTTAAGTGTTTTGAAGTTTGGGGTTTGATCATGCGACTTGGAATTATTTTAGGAAAAAACAAAAAAGGAATTCCTAATTCCATTTTGAAAAAGTCAAAGTGAATTAATATTTTATTTCAGCTTTTGGTTCCCAGTGAGAGAGAGGGGGAGCGGGGAAGGGAAGAGAAAAGGACAGAAGAGAGAGACAAGGAAAAGAACAAAAGAACTATAATTCATGTGCTTCTGGGAAAATTAGATTTTTGTTTTATCAGAATGATGGCGCTCCCTTCCTAGCTACTCCCCCCAAAATGACTTTCTTTCCTGAGTTTAAGGATATACTATCTTTAAAAATACATTTTGATTATTTCTCTACTAAGTTCTGAAAAATAAGAAAAATTCAGCTTCTCTCAGTGTTTGTAAGGGAATAAAAAAGATTTGGGAAAGAAAACACACCATATTTAAGATTATCCCAATGAGTTGTATGCCAAAACACCAGATGCTACTGGAGAAAAAAAAACTTTCTGCCATAATTTGTTCTCTGGGAGCTGTGCCTGGCTCTTCAGCAGCAGGAGGAGAGTCATGTAAAGGATTGAGGTAAATGGCAATCCTACTCGAAATAACCAGTGCTTTAATATTAAAAATGTTCGCATTAAGACTATTATGATTATAACACTAATTCACATTAAAAAGTCTAATATAATCAGGAATACAAGGCCACCTTGGAGCAAAGATGGTATAAATGCTGGCCACTGTCATACTGAGCCGTCCTAAAAGCTTTTTAATATCTTCATAATTAAACTTTCTAGAAATATGATAAGTTTCAGCCTGGGTATTCTAGCTGAAATTTATAATATTAAAATTACTAACTTTGCTTTACATCTCCATGTTCTCATGTTGATTTTTGTTGTAATTTTTACACCAGTTTGGGTATGTCCAAAGCCTTATATAAGCCAAATCTGTGTTGCATTTGCTATATCCATATTTAGATCCCCTTCGCCTCCTCTCAGTGAATGAAAGCATTATAAATAGAATTGAATTTTGAAAAATGGAATATGTGTAGCTTGAAGTGAGGCAATTAAAAGTCATATTAGAAGAAAGTTTCAAATTTTTGTTTTTTTTGAACATTAAAAGAATGCTCAGGTGACTGGCTCATGTCCTCTATTTTCATGCGATTCTGCAACCTGGCTGGCTCCAGCCTACAGCAGCCGCAGAAGTTCCAAAAAACTGGGGAAGGCAGATTTTGCCATACTTCTCAACTCTCAGGCTGTAAAAGAAAAACGGAAGGAAGGTAGGATCTAGAATTCTGCTTTTTGAGTTACCCTAGTCTTACTCAATCTGAGATTTGGATTGTTTAACAGTTCATCATTTAAAAAATTTGTTATGGACTGAATGTATGTGTGTCCCCTGAATTCATGTGTTGAAGCCTTGATTCCTCAGGGTGGCTGTCTTTGGAATAAGGAAGTGATTAGGTTCAGATGAGGTCATAAGGATGAGGCCTTAATCCAATAGGATTATTGTCTTTATAAGAAGAAATACCAGAGAGCTCCCCCAACCCCAGCATCGCTCCCCACTGCCCATGCATCGAGGAAAGGCCACGTGAGGATAGAGTGAGAAGGTAGCTGTCTGCCAGCCAGGATGAAAGCACTCACCAGAAACCTAATTGGCCAGAAATTTGATCTTGAATTACCCAGTCTATGGCATTTTGTTATGATAGCCTGAGAAGACTAATGTAATATTCTTATTTGTGCTGATAATAAAAGAAGATATATTAGCTCCAAAAAGAAGATCGGTTGTCGAAGGGGTTAGGGACCTTGTTTGTCTTGTTTAGTGACTGTATCCCTAACACTCACAGGAGGGCCTGGCTCTTGGCAGATACTCAGTGTATATTTTGTTAAATGAATAGATGAATGAATGAATGAATGAATAGGAAGAGAACACATCTAAGCTCATGATAAACCAAATTGATTACTGACGTGAATTGCAAAAGCGAGTATGACATTTCTTCCCTTAAGATTTTCATATGTATGCCAATCTTGTTTATTACTGATTGTTTTGGGCAGTCCTAACTAAAGGCCATCCTGAGTTTTATTTTTAACTCCAGATTTATTTGGTTTTCACTAGTATTTCCATTAATGCTTTCTCTCCTTCTCCAGAACTTAATGCAGCATACCACATTGCATTTGCTGTCATGTCTCCCCAGTCTCTCGGTATATTATTGTTTCCCAGTTTTTTTCTTGTTTTTCATCACCTTGAGGAGTGCAGAGCAAACGATTCTGTATAATGCTCCCCCCCACCCCATCTAGATTGGTCTAATGTTTTTCTCATGATGAGACTGGGATTATGGGTTTTTGGAAAGAATATCAGAGGTGAAATGCCCTTCTCATCACATGATATAAGTAAGCACCTGATATCTACACGAAATCACTAGTGATTTTACACTGAAGTCATTTGTACCACATTACTGTGATTACTTTATACTTCCATGGTGTTTACAACAATAATACTTTCCACGTTCTGATTAGACATAGAAGATTTCAATCTCATCTTCCTAAATTCAGAAATGAAGACATCTCCCTTTCCACCCATGTTATAGAAAATAAGATTATCTTTATATCTTTGTGTGTGGTCTCATAATATGAATAATGAATGTTATCTTTACAGCCGAATCTTTTTCTCTTTGTCTGAAGAACCACAGTGAAATATGCTAATAAATGAATAAGGAGGGAATTTTCTCTAAGGTGCTTGGTTCATTTTTGAGATCCAGATAGGAACTTGGATGGCATAGAGCCCAACCTAGCCCTCCCGGCATTAGCGCATTAGGCACCTTATAAAATATAATTTATTTAATGTCCCGCCAGCCATACCACCCTTGAGTGTGATGTCATCAACACATTAAATAAAGACATTTGGGACCTCCAAAATATGAGTTTTGGCAGGTAGCTAAGAAAGTAGTATGGAAGCAGTGGTGTGGTCTCCCTTCAGCTACACCTGAGTAATGCACTTGTGAGTAACAAAGAGGGCGGGTACTGTGTGCTGATGGGCACAAATAAAGAGACATAGAGCTCAGAGTCAGACCACTTTCTTCTGAAAAGATTGAGATGTTTCCCTCAGCCTTACTTTTTTTGTAGGAATATTTATATTGGAACTTATCCAGAGTTAAGTCAAATTAGGGTGAGTAAAGTAGCCCCTGGGGGATAGCGTGCTCCTCCAGCAGGGGTCGTTTCCTTGGCTAGGGTTTGGCATGTGAATGAACACTTTGCTCTCAACAAGGTCTGCAACTTGCCCAGCCTTCACTCTTGAATTGGGCCCATTGTGCCTCACTGAAATCTTGAAATTTTATTGACTATTCACATTTTACTTTCTGTCTTGGCATATAATTTAATGCATCCACAGTCACAGTGCAAATCAAGAAGGTCCCTGTGACTCAGAAAGTGAGAAGTAACTGCAGATAGATAGTCATTTTCTGGATTAAAGTTATTTTTGACCATGAATGTTGACTCAAAGTATGATTTCAAAAAGAACACTTTTAAGTGTTCTTTTTTAGTTTAAGGACTCTTTTTGAATGTGTATTATGTGCAGATCATTATGTTAGATCTATAAAGAGAAATAAGACATGGCCCTCCCTTCCCATAATGTATTGTTAGACAAAAATTAATTTCATGATCAATTAATAATAAAATCCAGAAAATAAACTATAATAAAAAAGAAGGAAATATAACAATTGACTTTATGAAGCTGTTTACAGTATTAAAGTAGAAAGAGGTATGCAAATTGGATGGGCATTTTACTTTATTACGAGGTGAAGTCATGCCTGTATTTGGTGACGCGTAAGCATTTCCGAGTCTCATAGATCAAACTTTACAATTGCCTTTGTAATTTTCTTGTGGGATATTATCTCACCAAACTAGAAGTCAACCTTAGACCTTTTAGCTGCATAACTTGGCAGCTCTGAAAACTGCACCCACATTCCTTGGCAGAAAAAGGCTCCAAAGAATTCTGAGTTCCTAACCTCTAAGTTTTCTTAGAGGCAGGTCATCAACCACACCTATAGTCACCCTTCTCATTCCTTTAGCATTCTACGAAGCTGGGTACAAACAGCTAAACTACCCAACACATATTCTTTACTTTCAGAGTATATTAAATGGTGCAATAAGTTGAGGAGGTTTGCAGGAAAAACACACACAACTGAGAGCATTGTAGTGATTTTCCTCATTTGTTAGTTCTGACACATCTTTCATCACCCATGGCTCCTATTTTGGAATGTACTGCCCAGCAGTGAGGATGCTTATCTTTGGTTTCTAGGGATGGTATTGTTTCCTAGGGTATCCTGTTTTCTTTACTTCTTCCTCATTTTTTGGTGGCAGAGAGAGGGTGAGTTCTTGGGGATTTTTTTTTAATTTTCATATATTCTAACAATGCTTTAAAAATAATTGTACTTTATCCAGCATTTAGGTTTTTATTATTGAAGATCTTTTCAAAACATCTAATTCATTATGCTCTTCAAAGCGGAAGTTCTCTCAAACAGCTAGAAAAAGGAATAAATATGTATGGTTTTATCTCATTCCTTTCAGTTTTATCTCATGCTCTACCGGTAAAATACTTTTTGTAATGAATAAATGAGGTGCTGTAAATCAGCTCACGTATATTATTAGAAAGCATAGAGAATTCTGTGAGGTTCTCTTCTATACTTTCTTCAGCACCACCTCTGCTTTCTGACTCCCATAGCAACTTTGAGTTGCTAGGAAATTTTAGTCATTTTTGTGGAAATAGGCACTGTGAACTGGTCCTCCCCTGAAAGAGCTAAAGAAAGGCAGGTCTTTTCAGCCTGTTCCTCAGGCTGGTTCAACTGATGGATTTGGCCTCAAGGAAGAACTTAGAAGAAAATTTCATGGTGGAGCTTGAGTTGGTATACCGTTATGAGGGCCTTAGGTAGAGTTGGGGTATGATCAGAATGGCCAGAAGAGTCAGTTAAAGTACAGAATAATGAGGAGGATGATAATGAAAAAAAAATACTGATATCGGTGTTCATGATCTGTCAGGCATTGCTTTCAGCATTTTAGATATTTAGATCATTTAATGCTTAACAAAACCCTATGAGTAGATACAATGATTTTCTCCATTTTACATTGTTTATACACCTTGCCTAAAGTCATCCAGTTGGCAAGGATTCAGGCCTCAAGTCCATGTTCAAAATCTCCATGCTTTTCTCACAGAATCGCTCAAGGTGGCTAACTCTATGACCTGTGTTCTTAAGTCCACAGAGTCATCTATTTATTTACTTATTTGTTATTTTTTTAAAAAAATATTTTTATTGATTTCAGAGAGGAAAGGAGAGGGAGAGAGAGATAGAAACATCAATGATGAGAGAGAATCATTGATCGGCAGCCTCCTGCACACCCCACACTGGGGATCGAGCCCACAACCCATGCATGTACCCTGATTGGGAATTAAACCTCCTGGTTCATAGGTCAACATAGATGACTGTATCTATTTAGATACGTATTTGAAGTGAGATAAATTTCATTTTTTGCATTACATTAGCAATAGGTGATTAGGTACAGCTAGGCCTTTTAATGTATGTACTTAGTGAATTAATACTTTAATTTTTTCTTTTAGAGGCTGGGGATAAAGATAAGAATAGATTATGTCCCATGTTCAACTATAACATTTCAAAAAACATTTTAAAAAATCTTGCCCAGCCAGCATGGCTCAGTGGTTGAGATTTGACCTATGAACTAGGAGATCATGGTTTGATTCTTGGTCAGAGCACATGCCTGGGTTTGGGCTTGATCTCCGATAGAGGGTGTGCAGGAAGCTGCCAATCAATGATTGTTTCTCAGCATTGATGTTTCTCTCTCTCTCCCTCTCTTTTCCTCTCTAAAAAAAAATAAAATAAATAAATAAAAATAAAAAATCTTTATGTCTTGTATGTACCAGTTATTATATGAGAATCTGGGATAATAGTGTTAGGACAAGCAAGGTCACTAGGCCAAAGGGTATTAAAATCTGGCGGAGGTTATAGATAAGTAAATAAATAAATACAGTTGGATAAAATCCAAGAGAGAGCTCAGTCTTTTCTACCCATAGATACTTTGTTATCTTGAGATTTTGCTATTAAAAACTTTAAACAAAAAAGACAACAAATGTAAATACGATGTAAATTTAAAGAAATTATGACTGATGATCTGTGAAATTTTATAATTTTGATTCTTTGGCACAGTGAGAATTTACATAATAAAGAGTGTTATTAGGGAAAATCTGTAATTTTAACATCCCAGATATATAATTTAAGAAAATGGCAGCAAATTAGAATGGCATGAAATGAAACTCAGAAATATTTGTTGAATGGGGTGAATGAAGAAAAGCACAATTGACTATAGAGCTTTTCCATCTTGCCTCTTAGTTGAGAAACATTGAAACTATTCTTTGTAACTTGCTTAATTTCATTCCTTATGTTAATGATTGCCCTGCTAGATCTCAATTATTTTTTCAGGTTTTATTTTCTTTGCAAAGAATTCAACAATTCTCTTCTTTGCTCTGTTTTAGGAACATCTGTTGCAAATCTAGTGTTGAGTTTATTTGAAACTAACAGCTGCCCAGTAGCACCTTAAGCGAAACAGCCTGGATGAAATTTCCATGCAGCTTCCTTTCTAAAAGGGCTAGTTCTAAAAATCTACCTTCAATTACATTTAAATTATGTGATATGAGGGATATGGGAATGGCAGCAACTCTCTCTGGTTAGCAGGACTCACCAGTGTTTTGTGTTTATGATAATCCTAATGTATTTAATCCAAATATTTAGATATTTAAAGACTACAAAAGAGAAATAAAAAGTTACAATTTGAACTTGAAGCCAGCTGGCTTATCTGGCTTTTCTTGGCTAATGCTTTCCAAGCAAAGTGCCACTGCCCAGACTGCAAGTTTCTTTGACAAATTCCCAATTCATGCCTGCCTACAAATTACATTAAAATAAATGTGAATGGTCTAACAATCCGAGTCTTTGAGTGGAGCTTACTTTTCAGAACTGAGCAAACACAAGCTACTATTAAAACAGCCATTCAAAAGAAAACCACTACTAGACCAGACTCTACAAATCTTAGGGCCTCTGATGCCCAACTCAGAAGTTTTCACTAATTCTTCAAGGAGCATTTCTGAAATGTTTGCAAAGTCTCCTCCAGACACATAACATAATACAGCAATAACATACACTTTAAGCCCTGAATTTGTAGAATTGCTCGATAACCAAATAAGACCCTTGCTCATATAGCTAAATTTTTGAATGGAATCTATTATGCTAAGCGTCTATACACACTGTCTCCTATTCCAGACAGCAGCCCTGAGAGGTGAGGATTATTGCTAACCTTATGTTGTAAATGAGGAGTGGAAGTTGAATAACTCATTTAAAGTCATGTAGCAAACAGATGGGCAAAGTCTAAGGTCACGGAGCTAGCAAATGGCAGGGCTGGGACTGAAATGCAGGCCTTTCTAATTCAAAATTCCATCTGCCTTAGTGCAATTAAGGATTCATCTTTTAGGTATCTGCCTTGGGAGTGTGCAAAAGCAATAAAAAGATATTAGGGGCAGAATTCAAGACACAGAAACACTGGGTAATTCTGTGGAAATGTGCTGGTTCTCTCTTTACTCCATCTTCCTTCCTTCCTGTTGTCTTAATATCTATTTCATTTGGTCCCCATATTGCATATTCCCACTCTGTACTAATATGGAAATTCTTCCTAAGGGCTCATCAGGATCTGCAAAACTGTCTACATGTTAAAAGACAAAAGAGAACTAAAAAAATAGAGTATGTGGAGATCAAAATACATCATTTAAATCTCAAAGTCAACTTTTTCTTATATTCTTCCAGTAGATGGGCCAGGAAATATCATTGATTGATGGCATTCTTAGAGTTGGAAAGAGCCCATGAACTCCCGAGGAACCGGAAGGTGAGCAGAAGGCGGGGTACAGGACTCACTTTAGGATTCCACGAACAGGCTCATGTCGGACCCCGCGTCTGCATCAGGCAGGGTCCAGCAACAAAAGACCCCGCCCGACCAGGAAGTTTAACAGAGGACATTGAATACAGAGAATGGGGAGCAATGGTGTCAGAAGTGTCGAGAAAACTTACCTGTAGGGTTGCCAGGTCAAATACGGGACAGCCAGTTATGTTTGTATTCCATATAGTAGTAAATGTGTGTGCGTGTGTGTGTGTGTGTGTGCGTGTGTGTACCCATACACATCAGGAAACACACACACATACACACACACACACATACACACACATCCTGGTCAGGAATTTCATTTCAGTTTTGTCTACATTGACTAAATAAATAACAGTGTTTTGTTGTAGGCAGTCCCTGTGGTTGTCCCATGAAGCTACCACAGCTCACACTTTTTCTGTCTTTTTTGCCCTGCCAAAGCTTGGGTAGGAAGCTTTTACTTTCAAGGTCACAGGATGACTGCTAAGTCATACTGTTGTCTGGGCTTCGGGCAGTCAAATAGCAGAAAGGGAGATAGTAAGAGCAGGGCGAAGCATGCTCTCCTGAAAATGTTGACCGATGATATATACGTGCTCCTGCTTATGTATCATTAACATCTCTAGCTACAAGAAAGGCGGGGAAAGATAGTTTTTATTTGGTCATTTCATAGCAACAGGTATATGAAATAAGTAGGTGATTGGCAAGTTCTGCCACATATTTATCAAGGTCAGGTGAAGATTGTGTACAACTCTCTCCAATTTATTGAGAAATACACACACACACACACACACATTCTATATATTCACACTGATATGTTTTATTGTAAAGAAAACATGGGTACTTACTACATGTAGAAGTGGGGCCTTAATATATGTAGAGGTCAGAAGTGTAAAGATAATTTTCACATCATCCCAGTGAATTGGTAGCTGATATTTGGGGCAAGGATTAAGCAAAATTAAATTACCCAAAACAAAATTATTTTTTGTGGGCCGGGGTAATTAAAGCAGGATTGAGAAAGGAGTATAACAGCAGAGAAAAAGCAAATTGGCTAGAAATGTGATCAAAGGGACAGCTATGGGAGGAAAGTCATCTGGGTACAGAGAAATGGTCTGGGGTAGGGAGCTCTGGAAGGCGCTCTCAAAGTTAGAAGCTGTTTGGGGCAGTGTCAGCTAACCTTGAGGTCAACAGATGGAGAAACTGCAAAGGGATGGCCTGACCTCCTCACTAAAAGGACAGAGAGAGGGACATCTTTTTAAATATAAACATAGATTTTACCAGCTCTGGGAATTAAAGTATATCCTCTCTTTCTCTCCCTCTCCCTCTCTCCCTCCCGAGAGAGAGAGAGAGAGAGAGAGAGAGAGAGATCTGATCTCAGGTTCATATGTGGGACAGGAGGGAGGTTAAGATTAGATGGGAAATATAATAGCTTGTAATAAGTTGTTCCAAGTTGAGTTGAGTAATGAATCTGTACACTTATATTTCATGACATATATTAAAATAAATTTTCCACCCTTACTGCTTCCCTGATTTTGGGCTTTCTCCCACACCCCTTACTGAGCAGGGCCATTAGGGAAGACAAACAGCCAAGTTTGAAGTCTTAGAAGACAATCTCCTGAGACATTGGCCAAGAACCATAGAAAGTTACTTGTGGCGGAAACTTTCTGGAAGTTTTCCATTCTGAGATACTCAGCCCATTTTGTCAGAGGCCTTTATGATTTGGCAAATGGATGACATATTGAGTAGGTCCCGAAGCTGAACAAAGGACAGCCTGAAATCTGAGTTTATCAATTCCTTGTTAGGTGTGTTTGAGAAGAGTGCCTAGCACATGCCACCCAATACAAATGTAACTAATTTTATTAATGAAAATAAATTAATGAGTAACCATCTAGAGCAGTGCTTCTCAACCTTCCTAATGCCGCAACCCTTTAATACAGTTCCTCATGTTGTGGTGACCCCCAACCACAAAATTATTTTTGTTGCTACTTCATAACTGTAATTTTGCTACTGTTATGAATAGTAAAGTAAATATCTGATATACTATATGTGTTTTCCAAT
>NW_006285049.1:6075405-6078025 GCF_000327345.1 Myotis davidii | reverse complement strand
CAAAAATAATTTTGTGGTTGGGGGTCACCACAACATGAGGAACTGTATTAAAGGGTCGTGGCATTAGGAAGGTTGAGAACCACTGAGCTAGAGGATACTTATTATGGCTTCAGAAAGTGGCAATCTGATCTAATAAAGAGGGAATATGCAAATTGACCATCCCTCCAGAATGGTCAATATGGCTGTGCCCACATTGGAGGTAGGGATTCCGTAAAACAGGTGGCTGCCCCCACAGCGGAGGCTGAGTTCCCATAACGAGCCTTAATGAGCAATTAGCAGGGACCTGAGGCTATGCCCTCTGCCTGATGGGGCTTGACAGGGGACATCAGGCCATGTCCCCTGCCCTGGCACTAGGCTGGGGGACCTCAGGCTGTGCCCCCCACTCCTGTGCCAGGCCGGGGGACTTCAGGCTGCAACCCATGCCCCGGCGCCAGGCCGGAGGATCTGTGGCCATGCCCCCCACCCCAGCGCCAGGCTGGGGAACCTGAGGCCGTGCCCCCGACCCGGTAGGGCTTGTTGGGGGTGGGGCTGGCTAGGTCTGTATCTAACCCAATGGGGGTGGGGCTGGCTGGGTCTGTCTCGCGCAATTTCGAGGCAAACATGGGTGGGCAGGGACTTGACTCTGGTTCCCGTGGCAGGCCCTAGACTCTGACAGAAGGAAGATTTTCATATACATTTTACTAATTTTCTTTCATCCCTGACACTTCTATTATAGAGAAAGGGCAAATAGCAATATTAAAATATTTCCTCCAATTAATTCCCTTTTAATGTGCATGAATTTTGTGCACTGGGTCACTAGTATGACTATAATTATTTAGTTATCTATCCATAGTGTTGCAAAACTAGCTTGCCTAAAGTAAAATTTGAGTGTTTATTTTCTAGTATTTTGTTGAAATCATCAGAAAATTAACTATTCCCATGCAGTGAAAAGGTACTTTGGAGGAGTAACAGCAACAATTGCTTTAAAACATGTTGATTTCCTGGTCAAATGTCTTGAAATCATATTTTCTCAAATCTACAATTCATGAGGATGAGGACATCATTCCTCACCCCACCCAATCACCCCAAACAGATAAAACAGTCTCTCATATTTTATTAATATTCATGACAGATTGGCTAAAAATCCTTTCTTAATTAGGTTTTTTTCTTAGTTCCCCAAACATTTTTAAAGAATAAGCCTTAGATATACAAGTTTGATTACCTTAAAGTCTTTCCCACTTGGTATATCTGATGCTAGTGTTTATTCATGCAATGAGTATGGTCCCACTCTTTTCAAAGCAGTGAGTCAAATAAGTTCTGATTCCCCATTTCAAGGAGCTGTCAGTCTACCAAAAGATAAAAATATACAGAGCACCAGTTAAAATATAATGCTACGAGGTGATGTAAGTGCTAAAATACAGTGATGTAAGTGCTATGATGATGATTTCCATAGGGTCTTCTTGCAATAGAGGGCGGCGGATTAGTGTCATTTTTAAAAGCTTAAACTTGGATTTGGATGTCTGCATTTAAATCTTCTAATCCGCTTATACCCCTCACTAGCTGGGTAATGTTGAACAAATTCCTTTTATCTCTCAGAGCCTCAAGTTCCTCGTCTGTAAAATGAAGCTAACAGTAGTATTTATCTCAAAAGGTGTTGTAGGGACTTCATGAGATATGTTTATAATGGAATCACTTAGAATAAAATAAGTACTCCTTAGCATCAGGCTAAATCCTAGCATTGTCTGTCACCGATTTCATCTTTCCCACCTTCTCCCTCTCTGCCTTCACACCAGCCAGACTCCCTTTAGTCCCTGCAGTGCACCAAGCTTTCTCTGCCCCAGGGCCTCAGCACATGCTGGTTTCCTGTCTGAAATGCTTTAATACCTGAAGTCACCCAACTAATGGTGACTCATCCCTGAAATTCAAGCCCAAATGACTTTTTTTCCCCTGATCCCAAAGTGGAAATGAGTCCCATTCACTTTGAGGTTTTCTTTCCTAGCTGCCTATTGTTTTCTTATATACAGAATTTCTCTTAATTTATAATCCTACTAGAGGCCTGATGCATGAAATTTGTGCATGGGGCAGGGGTGGGGGGTTCCCTCAGCCCGGCCTGCACCCTTTTGAAATCCAGGACCCCTGTGGATCAGGCCTAAACTGGCAGTTGGACATTCCTTTTGCAATCCAGGACTGCTGGCCCCTAACTGCTCACCTGCCTGCCTGATCTCCCCTAATCACTCTACCTTCTTGACTGATCACCCCTAACCATCTCTTCCTGCCTGTCTGATTGCCCCTAACTGTCTCTGCCTGCCTGATCACCCCTAACCACTCTGCCTGCCCCGCTGATCACCCCTAACCTCTTCTGCCTGCCTGAACACCCCCTAACCGCCTCTGCCTGCCTGCCTGATCACCCCTCAACACTCGCTGGGGTTGGCCGCTGGGGTGAGGGGCCATGGTAATTCTGGTCTCTGGTCGTTCCTTTGTTTCGGTTGCTGGGCTTTTATTATATAGGACTAGGGGCCCGGTACACGAAATTCGTGCACTGGGTGTGTGTGGGGGGAGTGTCCCTCAGCCCAGCCTGCCCCCTATCACATCCTGGGAGCCCTCAGGCGTTGACCCCCATCACCCTCCAATCGCAGGATCG
>NW_006285049.1:6074133-6075099 GCF_000327345.1 Myotis davidii | reverse complement strand
GTGGGCTTCGCTTTAGGCCCAGGCAAGGGACCCCTAGCTCCTGGGACTGCCAGCTTCGACCGTGCCCAGCTCCCATTGCTGGCTCCACCCCTACTTCCTGCTATCACTGGCCAGGGCAGAAAAGGCACCTGATTCTCCGATCATGGCTGCCCCCCAGCTCTTAGCTCCCCCCTGGGTTTCTGATCACTGTCAGTGGCAGAGGGCTTCTTCCTGCTTTCCCTTTCACCTCCCTGCATTGTGCCTACATATGCAAATTAACTGCCATCTTGTTGGCAGTTAATTTGCACATAGCCCTGATTAGCCAATGAAAAGGGTAGCGTCATACGCCAATTACCATTTTTCTCTTTTATTAGTGTAGATATTTTGCCATATATATAATATTTATCTTCCTCTCTGGATAGTAGCTCAAGAAGGGTAAGGATCATATCTTTTTGGTTCATCACCATAAATTCAGTTCAGCACAAAGCTTGGCACACAGGATGCACTTTAGAGATTTGATATTTAGCCCTAGCTGGTTTAGCTCAGTGGATAGAGCATTGCCTGCTTACTGAAGGGTTCCAGGCTCAATTCTAGTCAAGGCCACATGCCCAGGTTGCGGGCTTGATCCCCAGTAGGGGGCGTGCAGGAGGCAGCCGATCAATGATTGTCATTGATGTTTCTATCTCTCCCTTCCTCTATGAAATCAATAAAAATATATTAAAAAATAAGTATTTGACATTTAAAGAATAAATCAGTGAATAGAAACATGAATTTTCATATAAAGCCTTACCACCATGTTTGGCTCTTACTGTCTTTTAAATACGAGTTTTTACCATTTCAAAGAGCAGGTATCAGATGTAGATTGCAGTTGAGGTCAGAAATTTTTTTTTAGAAGAGATGACATTGGAGATGAATTTTGAAGTCAAGTTCTTTTATCTCCCATATTTCTGGCTTTGCAGAACAGAGGTTTTCAGGCCATATCAGAAT
>NW_006285049.1:6068436-6074083 GCF_000327345.1 Myotis davidii | reverse complement strand
GAAAGAGTGATGAGTCACTTCACTTTTGAAATTATTTGGTGTAGTACCTTCTGAAATATACAAGGCGTTGCTTCATATTATCTCTTTGAGGTAGGTAGCAGAAAAGATGATCAGTTCTATTTCAGAGGTGATGAATTATGTAACACAAATCAGAGGTTAAGTCAGGCTATGTGCTGGAACTTCTGGAAGAAACAGAGGACTAAAAGGCAAAGGGCAACAAAATAAACTGTAAAGCCTACGGGTCAAGGACACTATCATTGAACTCCCAGCCAGTTACATGTTTGGCAGCTGTAGGCTACGTGCTGAGCTGATCCGCCCAAAGAGGGCATGCAGGAAAAGGGAGCGGTCCCCATTCCAGCAGGCTGGACCCCCCAAGTGCAACTCACTAGAGCCTCATTAGGAATCAGATGCCTCTGTCTTGGTGGGCCTTGGCCTGGATCCTGCCAAATAAAATGACCTGCAGTAGGTCAAAAGCAGACTCTGATAAAGTCTCAAGTGTGGCAAGGTACTTAACTTCGGGACTTTTTATTTATTTATTTATTTTCAGAAAATACTGAAGATTTCAGATTTGCATGCCTACTTATGGAATTCTGTAGGAAACCATCATTCTACCACATACTGTAGTATTTCAAGTTTTCCAATCTAAGCTCATTTAAAGAATTTAGAATAGCAAAATATGATGAAGTATTTAACATCTGTTTTCCTTAAAATGAGTCAAAGGCAGAAAGATTAGATTTTTTTTGGGAAACTCATCAAGTTTACAATAGGAAGAAAAGGGTTCTGATTTCTGTTCAAGAAAGTCTTTTTTTATTGTTGTTGTCCCTTCCTTCCTTCCTTCCTTCCTTCCTTCCTTCCTTCCTTCCTTCCTTCCTTCCTTCCTTCCTTCTTTTTTTAAATTCTCTCTTAGTCTCTGGCCTCTAGAGTAACAATTGTCAGAAAAGATGAAAACAAAGGCCATCTATCAAACCTGACTCCTCAGTTTTCCCTGTCTCAGTTTTGGCTGGCTTGTCCCAGCCCATCTGAATAACTGGATTCAGTGTCATGCTTGAAATGAATACAGGTGCTTTCTCCTGCCTGACATACTAGTCTTGTAAACTGAGGCTATGATGCCTTTGAGTCAGCATTGATTTAATGTTTAGTATAGGGCAAAGTCTAAACTAAACTAACCAAAAGAATGCAAAGACAACTCTAATCTACGGGGTAGGAAGAAATGCCAACCTTTTGTGGCAGTGTGATAACTACTCCATCATAGGCACACTTGTTATGGAGGCACAGGAGAGAAATTGCCTTCTGATCATACATTACAGATATAGAGCATCTACTCTTTGCCCCTTAGCTGAGGAAGATAAACCCTGAAGAGAAATTTCTCTTCCTCCAGGAACTCTGCATGCTCCTGTGAGAGGCAAACTCATAGGTCAGGGGTGGGGAATGTCCAGCCCATGGGCCATATGTATAAGGCCCACAAAAGCCTTTGGTCTGGTCCTGCCAAGGCATAGGAGTGAGTTAATTAAATGTTTGACCAAACATATCAGGCTAATTTTTAATTTGATAATTTTGTATGGCCTGCGAATGGTATTATAAATGTCCAAATGGCCCATGGCAGAAAAAAAGGTTCTCTGATGTAGATAAATAACCCAAATAACATATAATGAAATCTGTTATAGGTTCTTTAAAATAACTGAAAAAGTGATTTGTGTCTGGGAGGACATCTATTTCAAGCATTATGGCAAACTAAAAATCCTACAACCTTCCTACATCTAAAAACCCTTAGTAAAATGTTTTAATATATATTTTTAAATGCATTGCTGAGCTAGAAACAAGGTAAAGAAAATCCTAAGAGGCTGAAAAGTAAATCAAACGTACTGATTCCTCAAGGTGAGCCATTGATGAAAATCAGCTGTTCTTCTAAAATCATTTCCCCATGACTACAGGGTTGGTTTTGTTGCTAAATGTGGGTCATGAAGAAAGACTATGTGCATACCAGAAGGGATATCAGATTAGAGATACAAAATCAATAAGCCTATCTGTCCAAAACTATAGTCAGTGAAATTGTGAACAGGACAAATTCTTTCCTTGACCTTGACTTTGGATGGGAGGGAAAAATTCTCCACTGAGCTGGCCATTGAAGACATTGGGGCACCTTTGCATGTGAGATATCTTAAGTTGATAATTTATTATAAAGTGACCCCATGTTGCCACTCTCCCAAAATGCTTGAAAGAAGCAAATATAAATCCTGTCTAAAAGAATGCATCTTTTAAAATCTATGCCTTAAAAATTCCTATAGATAAAGTTTATGGAACATGTGCTGATGATAACAAAATCATAAAATTCAGGGAAAGAACAGAAAACAAAATTTAGTAAAAACAAACAAAAAATCCACAAAAAACCCTCCCCAAATCAAAAGAAACATAAAAGAGCCAGACCCACAATGACATTAGATATTATAATTATTACATTAGTATGTTTAATGTGTTTAAACATTAAAAAATATTTGAAGTATGAGTTTAGAAGAGAGGTTTTTAAAAATTAATAGGCAGATTCAAAAAGACTCAAATAGAAATTGTAGAAATAAAAATTTAATAATTGAAATGAAAAATAATGAATTGGTTAAACAACACATTAAATAAAATTGAAGAGAGAATTAGTAAACAGAAAGATACCTAAAGAAATCCAGAATGTGGCCAGAGAAACAAAGATATAAAATATTATGAAAGAGAAATTAAGAATCATGAAAAGATGCAGTGAGACAACATAATAAATGTGTATTTGGACTTCCAGAAGAAAAGCAGAGATAATGCAAACAGGCACTATCTGAAGTGATACGGTCTGCAACTTATGCAGAAATGGTAAAAGAACTATGGATCCATAGAAGCAGAAAGTCCAAAAAGTTCCAAGCAAGTTAAATAAAAAGAAGTCCACATCAAGTCATTTTGTTGTGAGGTTTCTGAATTCCAAGAAGAAACAAAAAACTCTTAAAAATAGCCAGAGAGAATAAACCCAGGTTATCTGTGGAAGAAAAACAATTAAATTGACATTTAACTTCTCCAAAAACAGCAGTATAAACTAAAAGAGCATAGAAAACAATCTTCACAGTGTAGAGAAAATACTTGTCAACCTAGTTGTGTGTACTCAACAAAATAAGCATTTAAGCTTGAGAATAACATAAAAGTTTTTTCAGATGACTAATAAATTTTTTGATCAATAACATACCCTAATTATGCAACAAAAATTAATACAAACAATTTGAATAAACAGTAACAATACTGTCTAATTTTGTGGGTCTAACAGTGATATAATCAAAATATTATGGTAATTAGACTTTCTTTGATTAAATACAGATGCGAAAATTTCTAGGTTAGTAGTTAAAATAATAAAGGAAACAAATCTATAATTCCAAACTAGTTATGGTCAGGGATAGGAATGAGAAAAAATAGCACAAACTATGTAAGAAAGAAGATAAGCAGAAAATTTAGAAAGCACAAAATAAGAAAGTAAAAATGTATTATATTAGTAATCATAACAAAAGCATATGAGCTATTTTTGTGTGTGTATTAAAAGACAAAATTGCTAGACTGTGGAAGAAACAAATTCAGCTGTATGTTATAAATAAAGAGGTATACCAAAAGTAAAAGTACCCAGAAAAGGTGAAAGTGAAAGAATCCTATATAATAAAAGCCCAGTGACTAAAATGGCAGAATGACCAGAATGACCAAAGACCAGAACGACCGCAGCCTTTAGCCACGGCTGGCCCCGCCGCCCAGCAAGGACCCCCCAACCTGATTGGGGGCAGGGCCAGCTGGCAAACCACCTCTGGCCCCTCACTTGGCAGCCCCACCCCCAAGTGGGACCTCCACCCTGATCAGGGGCATGGCCTGCCTGCAAACCACCCATGGCCCCTCACCCCGGCTGGCCCTGCCCCCCAGCAGGGACCCCCACCCCAAACTGGGGCCCTCATCAGGGCAGATTGGATGGCCCTGATTGCAGGCCAGCCTAGGGACCATTCTTGTGTACGAATTTTGTATGCTGGGCCTCTAATAGATATAAAAATGCTTACACTCTGATCACCAAGGAAATGCTAATAATGAAACCACTAAAATACTCTCCATTTTCAGATATCAGAAAATTAAAAGTCCATATTTGGCAAAGATCTGGAGTAATAACAATATTTATATATTGCTGGTAGGAGTATATATTGGTGCCATCATTTGAAAAGTGCTTTGATGTTATCCTGTAGAGACACTCACACGTGTCACAAGATATATATACAAGAATGTTCATAGAACTGTTTTTTTTGTTTGTTTTGTTTTTTGGTGGTAAATAATACATTTGTTTTATTTTGCTTTTTAATTCTTTATTGTTTAAAGTATTACATACAGTATTACATATGTCTCCTTTTTGCCCCATTGACCTCTCCCCAGTCATCCCCACCCCCCAGCACATGTCCTCACCTCCCTAGTGTCTGTATCCATTGGTTATGCTTATATGCATGCATACTTTAAATACAGTTCCTCATGTTGTGGTGACCCAACCATAAAATTATTTTCGTTGCTACTTCATAACTGTAATGTTTCCACTGTTATGAATTGTAATGTAAATATCTCATATGCAGGATGGTCTTAGGCGATCCCTGTGAAAGGGTCATGTGACCTCCAAAGGCATCGCGACCCACAGGTTGAGAACCACTAGTCTATTCCATGCTTCTCTCTCTCTGGATCTATTTTTATTCATCAGTTTATGTTGTTCATTATATTCCACAAATGAATGAGATCATGTGATATTTATCTTTCTCCAACTGGCTTATTTCACTTAGCATAATGCTCTCCAGTTCCATCCATGCTGTTGCAAATGGTAAGAGTTCTTTCTTTTTTACGGCAGCGTTGTATATTCCATTGTGTAGATATACCATTGTTTTTTAATCCACTCATCTGCTGATGGGCACTTAGGCTGTTTCCAAATCTTAGCTATTGTAAATTGTGCTGCTATGAACATAGGGTTGCATATGTCCTTTCTGATTGGTGTTTCTGGTTTCTTGGGATATATTCCTAGAAGTGGGATTACTGGGTCAAATGGGAGTTCCATTTTTAACTTTTTCAGGAAACTCCATACAGTTTCTATAGTGGCTGCACCAGTCTGCATTCCCACTAGCAGTACAAGAGGGTTCCTTTTCCTTTACATCCTCACCAGCACTTGTTGTTTGTTGATTTGTTGATGATAGCCATTCAGACAGTTGTGAGATGGTACCACATTGTTTTGATTGGATGATTATTGACTTTGAGCATGTTTTTATATGTCTCTTGGCCTTATGTATGTCCTCTTTTAAAAAGTGTCTATTTAAGTCCTTTGCCCATTTTTTGACTGGATTATTTATTTTTCTTTTGTTAAGATGTACGAGTTCTCTATAAATTTTGGAGATTAGGCCCTTATTGTATATAACATTGGCAAATATGTTCTCCCATGCAGTGGGCTTTCTTGTTGTTTGTTGATGGTTTCTTTTGCTGTGCAGAAGCTTTTTATTTTGATGTAGTCCCATTTGTTTATTTTCTCTTTAGTTTCCATTGCCCTAGCAGTGGTATCAGTGAAGAAATAGCTTCGGCCGAAACCGGTTTGGCTCAGTGGATAGAGCGTCGGCTTTCTGGCTGCAGGAGG
>NW_006285049.1:6067897-6068368 GCF_000327345.1 Myotis davidii | reverse complement strand
TGTGTATGGTGTAAGTTGGTGGTCTAGTTTCATCCTTTTGCATGTATCTGTCCAATTTTCCCAACACCATTTATTGAAGAGACTGTCTTGACTCCATTGTATGCTCTTACGTCTTTTGTCAAATATTAATTGAGCATAGTGGCTTGGGCGATTTCTGGGTTCTCTATTCTTTTCCATTGGTCTATATATGACTTTTATTGTGCCAGTACCAGGCAGTTCTATTGTGCTAGTACCAGGCTTTGTAATATAGCTTGATATCTGGTATTGTGATCCTTCCAACTTTGTACTTCTTTCTCATGATTGCTGCAGCTATTTGAGGTCTTTTTTTGTTACATATGAAGTTTTGGAGAGTTTGTTCTAGGTCTGTGAAATATGCCTTTGGTATTTTAATGGGGATTGCATTAAATCTATAAATTACTTTGGGTAGTACAGACATTTAAATGATGTTGATTCTATTAACCCATGAACACG
>NW_006285049.1:6058626-6059930 GCF_000327345.1 Myotis davidii | reverse complement strand
GCTTTTTAGAGTGCCCTTCTGCCAGCAGCTCCGCGGATCCCCTTCCACACTAGTGGATCACGCTGGCCCCAACGGCCGTGGACTTTGTGGGGTGCAGACTTCCCCCATGCACATTCCTCTCTCCAACCTGAATTGCAGACCTCACTTTTCTCTAGGCAAAATCTGACCTTTCCGTGAGGAGGAGCAGGACTCCTCTGAGTACACGTAGTCACACTGCTTGAGATACGGTGTTTCCAGGTTAGTAGCTGATCTCTGGATGCCGTGGATGCCGGGTCTTTGGATGTATACGCTTCCAATAACAGCCACTCAAGATGGCACGGTCTCCACGGCTGAACCGGCGCTCAGGGAGAGATTTCAGCCACAGTCTCCAACCGTCCTCTTTCTCCAGGAGTCCTCTGCCTTTCCCAGCTGCAAACTGTCTCCCAGCTGAATATCTTCTGTTTATTTGGGCTGTATGTTACCCGTTTCAGCTGCTCACCCTATCTGCTCTGGGAAAAGGCACGGGACACATCGTCTATACCTCTGCCATTTGCTCCCTTTTATTTCTTCTTCTTGCCTGATCACTATAGCTAGCAGTCCCAGTACTATGTTGAACAGGAGTGGTGAGAGTGGGCATCCCTGTTTTGTTCCTGTTCTTAGGGGAAATGGTTTTAGTTTATGCCCATTAAGTATGATGCTGGCTGTGGGTTTATCATATATGGCTTTTATTATATTGGGGTATTATCCCTCTATTCCCATTTTGCTGAGAGTTTTTTTTTATCAAGAAAGGGTGTTGGATTTTGTCAAATGCTTTTTCTGCACCGATTGATATGACTATGTGATTTTTGTCTCTCAATTTGTTTATGTGATCTATGATGTATATTCATTTCCAGATATCGTCCCAGCCTTGCATCCTCAGAATAAATCCCACTTGGTCATGGTGTAAGATCTTTCTAATGTAATGCTTGATCTGATTTGCTAGGATTTTGTTGAGGATTTTAGCATCTATGTTCATGAGGGATATTGGCCTGTAATTCTCTTTCTTTGTAGTGTCTTTACCTAATGTTGGGATTAGGATAGTGCTGGCTTCATCCTCTTGAATTTTTTGGAATATTCTAAGGAGGATAGGTTTTAGATTTTCGTTGAATGTTTGGTAAAACTCCCCTGTGAAGCCATGGGACCAGGGCTTTTGTTTGCTGGAAATTTTTTGATTAATGATTCAATTTCCTCCATAATTAAAGGCCTATTCAGATTTTTTTATTTTTCCTGATTGAGTTTTGGAAGGTCTTATTTTTCTAGGAATAGGTCCATTTCTTCCAGCTTGG
>NW_006285049.1:6054323-6058159 GCF_000327345.1 Myotis davidii | reverse complement strand
CACTTAGGCTGTTTCCAGATCTTAGCTATGGTGAATTGTGCTGCTATGAACATAGGGGTGCATATATCCTTTCTGATTGGTGTTTCTGGTTTCTTAGGATATATTCCTAGGAGTGGGATCACAGGGTCAAATGGGAGTTCCATTTGTAGCTTTTTGAGGAAACTCCATACTGTCTTCCATCAGCTCTTGGTTTCAATGATCTTTTGTATTGCCTTTTTTGGTCTTTATGTCATTTATTTCCACTGTGATCTTTTTTATTTCCTTCCTTCTGTTCACTCTGGGCATTTCTTTTTGCTCTCTTTCTAATTCTTTAAGTTGTAGAGTTAGATAATTTGTTACCATTTTTTTTTTAATCTTTTGAGGTAGTCCTGTAAAGCTAGGAACTTGCCTCTCAAGGCTACTTTCACTGTGTCCCATAGATTTTGGATTTTTGTGTTTTCATTGTCATTTGTTTCCAGGAAGGTTTTTATTGCTTCTTTGATCTTTTTGGTAACCCAATCATCTATGTATACATATATAAAGAGCCAGGGGGGCCTCACATCCGAAACAACCAAATGGACAACCTAACAGGCTGAGTGGGCCAATAAGACTGGCAGGGGGGTTAGTGAGGGACAACCAATTGATTGAACACTAGGCTGTGTGGAGTGACCAGGCCAGCAGGAGGGTTAATGAGGGGCGACCAAACAACTGAACAAGCAGGCTGCGTGGGGTGACCAGGCTGGCAGGGGTGGGCAGTGAGGGGTGACCAGGCTGGTGGGGAGGTAGTTAGGGGTGACCAGGCAGGCAGGTGAGCAATTAGGAGCCAGCAGTTCAGGATTGTCAGAGGGATGTCCAACTGCCGGTTTAGGCCCAGGATCGGAGATCCCCTGAGGAGTCCCATATTGGAGAGGGTTCAGGCTGGGCTGAGAGGACCCCCCCCCCCCGTGCACGAATTTTATGCATTGGGCCTCTCGTTGTTTAATAGCATGCTATTTAGCCTCCAAGTGTTTGAATTTCTTTTGGTTGTTTTTATTGTAGTTTATTTTTAATATTGTGCCATTGTGATCTGAGAAGATGCTTGATATGATTTCAATCTTTTTGAATTTGATGTCACTTTGCTTGTGTCCCAATATGTGGTCCATCTTTGAAAATGTCCCATGTAAACTTGAGCAGAATGTATATTCTGTAGCTTTTGGCTGAAATGTCCTAAAGATGTCTATTAAGTCCATCTGATCTAGTGAGTTGTTTAGATTGCTGTTTCTTTGTTGATTTTATGTCTAGAGGATTTATCCAGTGATGCCAATGGGTATTTAAGCCCTCTATTATGATTGTATTGGTGTTGATCTCTCCCTTAATATCTTCCAGAAGTTTTTTTTTTAAATGTATTTGGGTGCTCCTGCATTGGATGCATATATGTTTACCAGAGTTATATCCTCTTATTATATTGATCCCTTTAATATTATGAAGTGGCCTTCCTTATCTCTTGTTATGGCCTTCACTTTGAGGTCTACTGTGTTCCTTCTTCCCTTTCTATTTCATTTTTTTACAACAGTCCCTTTAGCATTTCTTGCATTGCTGGCTTGGTAGTGATAAACTCCCTTAGCCTTTTTTATTTATTTTGTTTTGTCTGAGAAGCTCCTGATTTCCCTTTTAATTTTGAATGATAGACTTGATGGGTAGAGTATACTTGGATTCAGTCCCTTGCTTTGTATCACTTTGTATACTTCATCCCATTTCCTTATGGCCTGATGTGTTTCTGTTGAGAAATCATTTGATAATATAATGGGAGATCCTTTGTAGGTAACTTCTGTCTCTCTCTGGTAGCCTTTAAGATTCTCTCTTTTTGTTAATGTTTGCCATTGTAATTATGACGTGTCTTGGTGTGGGCCTTTTTGGGTTCATCTTGTGTGGGACTCTCTGTACTTGTGTGACTTTTCTTCCCCAAATCAGGGAAGTTTTCTGTCAGTATTTATTCAAATAGTTTTTCAAATCCTTGCTGCTCTTCTTGTCCTTCTAGCACCTCCATTATACATATGTTACTTCATTTCATGTTGTCTCAAAGCTCCCCTAGGCTCTTCTCCTGCTTTCTAATTTCTTTCTCCAATTGTTATTCAGATGGGGTGTGTTTTCCTGCCCTATCTTCTAATTCACTAATTCGGCCCTCCATTCCTTCTAGTCTATTGTTGAAACCTTCCACCGTGTTTTTTATTGTAGCTATATCATTTTTTATTTCCTCTTGATTCTTACATAAATTATTGATTTTCTCATCTATCCAGTTTATGAACTGTATGACCCTTACTCTGAATTCTTTTTATGACATATTTCATGCCTCCATTTCATTTATTTCCTTTTCTGGAGATGCCTCCTTTTTTTCCTTGGTGGGTTGTTTCTTTGTCTCCCCATTTTTGCTTCTGTTTCTGTCCATGGGCGCCCTGCTTGGGGTTTTAGAGGTTGAAGACCCTATCAGCGCAATGGTCTTGAAATTGTTATCCTAGAGGCTGGGTATCTCTTGAGTTTCAAGCCTTTATTGTCTCTGAACTGAGTTGTGTCCCCTTCTCCCACAAATCTGGTCCCTCAGTTATCTGCTTCAGATACTTGGGGTGGGAGAAGCACATATACTGTTCCTCTGATGTGTCCTGTGAGGACCCATAGACCTCTGGAATATAATTTCCTGTGCAGCCTCAGCACTTGTGCCAGGGTGGCACACTAGGTCCCTCTGGCAGTGCACTTGGACATGGTCCTGTGGCTCCTGGCTGGGCACACCAGCTAGCTCTAGGTTGCCCCAGGAGTGCTTTCCTATGGCTCAGAGAGAGGCATGTGCTGGGTTGCTCTGGGTAGCCCCTGCAGGACTGTCCCTGGAGCCAGGTAGAAGCTGCTGAGGGTTGCTCTGGGTCACTCAGTCCCTTCTTTCTATTATCCAGGAGTGAGATATGCACTGGGTTGCTCCAGATATTGCCCCTCCTTGGTGTGGAGTGGGGACGGGTTGCCCTGGGTTGCTCAGTCTGCGCTTCTGTGTTGCCCAGAGTGTGGTGGGTGTTGCGTTGCTCCAGATGGCCCCAGAAGGACTATCCTGGTGGCCAAGGTGAAGCAGGCGTGGGTTTCTCTGGGTTGCATAGTCATAGATCTCCTGTGGAGTGCTCTGGGTCACCCTGGAAGCAGGTCCTGGTGCTGGGGGTGGCGTGGGTTCTGGGTGGCTTGGGGTCGGGCTAACAGCAAGGTTCTGGGGTCCTGGGTTGGGTAGGGCACAGGGTTTCCCCGGTTTGCACTCAGTGTGGGGTGTTGGAACTGGATCCTAGGATGCTGGGTTCCAGCAGACTGGTGAGGAGGCCTGGTGAGGGAGCTCATTTTGGCAGCACACACTCCCTGCAGACATCTAAGAACCTGCTGGAAGGTACTGGTCCACTCACTGCTGGGGCATGGTGGTGGTTCCATGCAGGTTATGGCTGGCAAACGTCATCCTCTAAGTGTCCTCTGCCCTTCCTTATTTAAAATTATCTCCTCAGCTGTGTCTAATTTATTAATTCAGGGTGGGTGTTCTACGATTTAGTTGCTTTTCTGGCCTGGCCCTAGGAGGAGGTGCATGACACTGCTGCCTGTTCAGCCACCATTTTTCTCACTCCGCAGCACTGTTTTTAATATCCTGAACTACAAAAAAATCCAAATGTCCATCATTAAAAGGGCTGTGTTCATATAATGAAATACTATGCAACAATAAAAATGAGGAAACACAGCCACACAAAATAGCAAGGAAGGAATACACCAAAGGATATATAGATAATGGCATCTTTTATATAAAACACAAAAATGGGTGAAATGAACCATAGAGTAAACAATGAACTAGCCGTAGAGCAAATATC
>NW_006285049.1:6043401-6052699 GCF_000327345.1 Myotis davidii | reverse complement strand
GAAAAATATTTTAAGGCTTCCATAAAATACTGTCCTGTGTATTGTCCTGTCTCTCTGTCTGACAGAGCTAGCTTTTCCTCTAGCGACGAAACAGCTGGTCATTCCCTTGTTGGAGCACCACAAGAAGGAGTCGGCTTGCACTGGGCCCTTTGTATGAGAATTCTATGCACATCCAGACTCCACCATGCACGATAGTGTTATAAGTTTCACCTGTATAGGCACACAGGGGTGTGAATCCTGGCCTGACCTGTTCGCTGTGTGATGGTGGGCACAGCTTCTCTGTAGTTTTCACTCTCAAGTTCCATTTCTAAAATACTATGGGGCATCGATTAGATGCTCAATGACCAGTAGAAAATAAGAAAACATAAAACCAAGTAGTAAAACCAGCTGGTGTGGACCAGTAAACGAGGAGGCTAAACCGAGGACTGGGCTGAGGTGGTGGATGGAGCCTGAAGCTGCTATCCGTTAGGCCTGTGCCAGGGGTGCTCACGGTATGGAACCAAAGTAAGAAAGCAAACGGTTGAGTTTACCCCGAGTCGAGGATCGGTGTCAATGCTGTACAGAGTGTGGCATCAGGTCAAGAGTAGTGGCACGTAGGGCCCTTGTAGAAAAACTTGTTGAAAACACGTGCCTGAGGAGACTCCATTGGGCGATCACAGAGGAGTGGGAAGAGTTAATACGTGGAGAATAAGGAGGACTCAGGAACTAAACGGCCATGCTGGGTTTTAAGAGCAGGATCTAGCAGGATGAGGGAAGAAAGAGTAAAATATGGGAAGTGATAGCATAGAACCTCTACTCTTAGGTTCTGTGACTTGGGCCTACAAATTAAGCAGACAAAGGACTGCTCCACAGGAAAAACTTTCATATTTTATGTGACTTTCATAGTTTTATGTGCATGGGGGTTTCAAAGGAAGAAGCAAAAACCCTAAAGAAGCATTTAGACCAGGGCTTATATCCTATTTAACAAAGAGCAATACATTGTGGAGAGCTGACAAGATGAAGGAACAAGGGGTTTTGGCTAGGGCAGGTAAGTTGTGGGAAAGAGACTAGGAAATCTATGGGGGTAACTAATGCAAGGCACGGGTTATTTTACTAAAGTTTGTTTGTACAGACGCATCTTGAAATTGACTCCTCACCTCTCATTGTAAGAATGTTCTCTTCTTCCTAGTAGAGGGAAAGCACCTTTCTCACTGGAAATTTATGCCCTCCTTTTAGTTAAAATAGGGGAGGGCAGAGAACCCTTCCTGAATCTGCTATTTCTCAGTTGCCTTTGGCTCAAAATAATGACTAATAATGGCATATTGGGAGGAAGTGTGTTCTGATCTTCTTCAGTGGAGTTCAGAGGCAGTGCCTGGAGATCTTCCATCCACAGTGCTGCCTTCCGTGGCCTGGGGAGGTCAGAGGCAACAGAACACTTCTTTTCTAAACTTGGATTTGAGTAGTGGGCACATTCCTCTGAGCCAGGGGTCCTCAAACTACGGCCCGCGGGCCACATGCAAATACAAATATTGTATTTGTCCCAGTTTTGTTTTTTTACTTCAAAATAAGATATGTGCGGTGTGCATAGGAATTTGTTCATAGTTTTTTTTTTTTTTAAACTATAATCCGGCCCTCCCACCGTCTGAGGGACAGTGAACTGGCCCCCTGTTTAAAAAGTTTGAGGACCCCTGCTCTGAGCACTCACGAAAGCCTCGTTATTTTTAAGGATGACAGCACTGTGCTCTGTTAAGATCATGAAGTCTAGAGCCAAGAGCATGGGGTCTGGAAACATGCTCTCTAAGGTCAAATACTGCTCTTCCATCAGCCAGCTGTGTGATTTGGTCAATGGGGCTAACTTCTCTGTTCCTTGGTTTCCCCATCTATAAAAAGGAAGTAAAAGTGGTTGTCAAGGGTCTTAAATGAATAACATGCTGGGACCTGTGATGAGCCCTTAGGAAGTGCTTGACAAGTGAGCTGTCATTATTATAAAACTGGGGAAAAAAACTAATTTACTGATGGGCGCTAACCTTTGTTGGGCCGGTTCTATTTTGATTGTCTAGTTTGCTTTTAATCAGTGGTGTATACCTATGAGTTTGCTGGCTAGGATTAAAAGGGTCGTCAATGGCCATGGAGCATACTGTGCTCTGCCAAGGGAATGATAGGGGGTGGGGATGGTGTAGGGGAGACGAAGGGTTTAGTCTGTGATTGTACCTTTAGGAGCACTGTGATTGGCTCAACTGAGAATGCTACTACCTATGGGCACCCTTCCTTAGCCATCGCAGCAGCAGATCTCATTCCCCACTTTTTTTTTCTAGAGGCATTTTCATTTTTTTCCTGGAAGTCTGTCTATCCCCAGGTCCTGGATTACCCTTATGGAGAGAGACCTGTACAATAATTTCTATTGTTTGGGTTTTTTTTTTTTGGCCATAATTTTAATTTTTTAAAAATCTGTGTAGTTTGCAACCTAATGACTGTTTCTGTAACATCCATCATTCTGACAGAGATAATCACACCCAAGTAGAACAAGGAATTAATAATTTAAGAGAAAAAAATAGGATCCCAGTATAAGTTCCTCAAAGAGATTCTCTGAATTGGAGGTGAGGTCATCTGTTTGGCACAGAATAAATTAACCCTTTCTTTTGTGTTCAGAGCTCCTTGAAGGATTGTTCATATCGTATCTGAATGGAGTTGAAAAATTAGGCATTACTTAGGTATCTAAAAGTATCCATGCAAGATTCTCTTATATTATAACAAGTCCCTTGAATGGTTATTGCAACAACCTTTCTAGCCTAACTGCCTAACCTGGGTCCCCACCGAGCCTTTAACAATGTCTCTCACAGTATAGGGCTGGAAGCTATAGGGCTCTCTGAAGTCACATCACCTGTCATGCTTATTGATTAGAAAATCAACCTGCTTTGATTCCTTCCACAAGGTTCGGAAACTCTGACTCTGATGCTACGCCAGCAGGGTATGCTCTTAATGTGAAGATGGGGCAGAAGCCAGTTCTGTGATGCTTTTTTTCTTATACACCGACAGTGTGTGCAAGCATTTGCTAATGGAAAATAGGGCAGGAGAAGCCATTAAAAGATATTAGTATTGCCAAGCTCCAGAGAGATGAAGGAAGATGTGGGGGCATCAATACCAGGCAAGTTTAAACAAAGAGGAAAGATGATTTATAGTTTAATATACTATTATAATTTTTGACTTTAGAATTTCTTCTTGAACGAGCAATCTGGAGAGCAGTAGCCATGTAGCAGTAGTAGCCTTTAAAGAAGAAAATCTGTGTTTTAGTTTCAGTATCTCTTTTAAGTCATGCCTTGCGATCAGGAATGGATGTTTGGATCTGCAGCTGGGAGGTCAAAAGGCCAGTGGAGACGAGGTTCTTTTTTATTGTAAACATATGAATTAATCATGACTCAAAAATGGAATCAGGAGAAAATCTGCAGCTGGAAAAGGAAATAAAAAAAGGAAAAATGTTTTAATTTATTTATTTGAATAAATAGACACACAGCCATGTAAATATATACACATACATATATATGCACATGGCATGAATATCTACATATATAAAAGCCTAATATGCAAAGTGTCCCCTCGAGAGTTTGACTGACCGGGAGTTTGATCGCTCACTATGATGTGCGCTGACCACCAGGGGGTGGCATGGAACAAAGGAAGGCCCCGGCCAGGGAAGGGAGACCCGGGCTGGCAGCTGGCAGCCGGCAGCCGCTAGGTACCCTATCCAGGCACAATTTTTGTGCAGTAGGCCTCTAGTGCACTCATATTCACCATCTAGTTTCTGAAAATCATGAGCTCAAGTATAGAAGTAATATTGATTCGACACCAACATTCACATTTTTACATTGGGTTGATTTTAGATAGAATTTGTGCTTAAGGAGGAGCCTTCTCAACAGGTTTTAAAACAAAATAATTTCCTTACTCCTATTTGTACCGTTCATAGGTTGATGCTCAACCACTGAGCCACACTAGCCAGGGAAATCAGAGGCATTTTCAAAAGCAAAAATGAAATGAAATGCCATGTGAGTTCTTGTGTGACAATGCCTCAGAACTCTAAAGAGGGCAAGCAGCCATTGAGGGGCATCAAACTATTAAACTAGTGGAGGTAACTCTGGGTAAATGGTCCTTCTTCACTGCTTTGAAATGTTTTCTTTCAAAAATTTTATCATCTATCTATTATCTATCAATCAAACAATCATCTATTTATCTTTATCACAGTACAATGCACAAAGACATGGAACTTTCCACAATTTGATTTTTTTTCTTCTTCCAAATGAAACTTACAGAATTTACAACCCAGAATACTGACTCTAGTCAACGTGGTCGTGAGTTCTCTCTTACAATTACTGGCTACACCAGAGGGCTGGGGTCAGAGGCTTGATTAAATAAATTACGGCTTCGGGTCCCCTCCAATAAACCATGTCAGGCTTTGGGCAACCCAAAACAATGCTCCCTGTTTTAACCCATAATGGGCAGTTGAGTTGAGTAAATGGCCTAATCACTGCAGCATAAATATTTATGGGAGAATTTTTCCAATTAAGGTAGAGGCTTGTTTAGATGCTATCAGTTTAGAGAGGGCTTTTCCAACAAGAAAATTACTGTTAAAAGACATCAGGAAATGGTTAAACTCCAGAAGGCTAAAAGGTCAGTGAGTCTGCAAAGCGCAAAGCCTGCGTTCTTATTACTGCGGTCGATATGCATGAAACTCTCTCTCCTACCCCTTTAAAAGAGGGATTAAAAAATAGTCCTTTGTACCTAAGAAAAAAATGTTGGTGCATTTATATAAAAATATTTATGCTAAGAAGTATAAAAATGTGGGCAATGACTCAATGAGATTTTGTGTTATCCCAGCTTTTACAACAGGCTGTGCATGGGTCTTGTATGTTTGCTGGGTCTAGAGGACGGAGGGTGGCGCCAATAAAGGTAGGCATTGAGTGATCTCCATAGTAGGTGCTGTCAGCATGGACTTCATGGATTCCTGTTGAACACACACTAGAAAAAGATGCAAACATGCAATTTGTAAGCCATATTAGCAAGAAAGAGCTGTATAAAATCTGAAATGTGGAGTGCAGGCAGAAAAACTCCCAGAGGAGAAGAATATGTGATCTCAGTGGGAATTCATTAATCTACCAAACAGTGCACATGCGTGTCTGCCATATGGTATTTTACTCTAAAGGAAAACATAAAAAAAAGAAAAAGAGAATGTGAACACCAAGTACCTTTGCCTGAAGAATAAACTTGCTACGTTTATAACAGAAGAAACACAGGAGAGTACCCTACATCCCGCCATGGGAGCTGAGAAGGTTCCAGAAGCATTGCCATCTGATTTTGATTCTCCTTGGAAAAATGGAATAAAAGTATTAAAGATTAAGGTTATTTAGCAACAATTTCAGCAGTTAGCTATGACGTAAAACAGCACAAACTACATAAGATGGGGGAAGATTGGTCTGCAGGAGGATAACGGGTCTGCGTAAGCCCAAAGTACAGTCAGTCCTTTCCAAGTCACAGCTGTGGCAAAAGCAGAAGGCAGTGAGACACCTGAAAAAAATCGAGACCATCAAGAGAGGCATTTGCAATTTCGTAATTAAACTGGAGGACAGTCGACTCTGAGTCCCTGACAAAGCCCACCCCCAGTGTGAACATGTTAAGTATTTCAAAATAAGGCCTCCAAGCTCAGCCTCAGCCATGACTTTGACTCTTGCCCAAACTGCCCTTTCCTCCCAGGACTGGGGATTAACCAAACCAGTGCTGGGAACAGTACAGGTGGCAGAGCCCAAGGGTTCCCTGGAGCATCCTTTCCGCCAAGAAAGTGCACACCTGCAGATGCGCGAAGCGTGGCTTTGAGGGAGAGCCTTTAAGACAGCAACACTTGGTCAGGGCTGCTTCAGGTTCTGTGTAGGCAGCCTCTGGGCCTGGGGAAACACAGGGCAGTTGTCTTTTAAATACTTGCCCATTGGGGTTGGCAATGGGCAAGGAAATTAGAGTAAACATTTTCTCATTCTCGTCGTTTCTGCTCTTCTGTGTCTTCCTTTTAAAACAATGTGTTCTTATATTTCCCCTCTTATTTTATATCTTCAGCTTAATGATATCAGTTGCTTTAGAATTTAATTTCTCTTAAGATGGAAGCTGAAGCACTCATCCATGGACAGAAATCCTCTAACTTTGGGGTAGAAGTCCTGTTATTTACTGTGGCGGGAAAGGGAGTCAATCATACAACTTTAAGCAGATTCTCATTCTACTCAGACTTGTATTTGATTATGTAAAAGCATGTTTGTAGTTAGAGAACTCGAGTTTCTACTTAAAAGAGACCATCCTATATAAAGAAAGGTTAATATGCAAGTTGACCAAATGGCAGAATGACTGAAATGCCTGTGGCTCCTCACCCCGGCCGGCCCCACTCCCAAGTGGGCACCCCCATCCCGATTGGGGGCGGGGCCGGCCAGCAAACCGCCCATAGCCCCTTGCCTGGGCTGGCCCCACCCACAGCCCCTTGCCCCAGCCGGCCTGCCCCTGATGGCCCCCATCTGGGTGGGCCAGCTGGATCCCACCAGTGCACGAATTCATGCACTGGATCTCTAGTATTTTATAATATGGAGGTTGGGAGTCAGTTCAGATCTCTACCATTAGCCTTTCCTCTGAAATGTCCATTGGCCCAGATTTGGGGGAGGACACACATTTCATGCAGTGTTTGGCTCACAAATTAGCAGGAGGAAAACAACTGTATTCAGAAGATTTTCTTCTAAATTAGATCACTAATACATGTGGAGATTGGAGATTTGGGCAGATTTGATTTGGTTGCCTCGTTTCCCACTAGAAGTGTCTTAGAGATCAACTGAGTGGCGTTGATAATTGCTTTAGGAAAGTTGCTATATAGATATAATAGATTGAAGACTCATTACTAATTAAGAAAAGGAAATTAGTCTTCCTTCTACATCATCTTAAAGAAACCATCACAGACAACTTCAAGAGCTTTGGCAGGATTGCTAGATCACCGTGATGATCACACTGGGGCTTTGGTGGAAGGGCAATTTCCTCCCTTGTCTCTCGCTAATGCATATTGCAGCCTTGACCATCTGCAACGTGCCTAATACAGCCTTTTCCTGACATAGAGTCTTCAGTGTGAGTACTTCAGAAGCTTTTCAAAATGGGTATTTTTATAATAAGAACTGTGATAATCTTTTTTAAAGCCTACAGATGATAAGAACAGGCATAATGTTCTTTAGGTTCAACAAGTAGCATGTAGCAACACTTCTTATTCAGATAGTTTTCCAAGTGGTGCTCTCCACGTGCGTTCTGTGTAGGTATAGCTCTCTAAATTCAGAGAAATAATAACAAAGAGGACATGCTGGGTTTAACTCTGATTTGTCTTCTGACTCAAAGGCTGAAGAGACAGTTATTCTTTCTTTTTTTGTTTGATTTTTGGTTAATCCTCACCTGAGGATATTTTTCCGTTGATTTTTAGAGAGAGTGGAAGTTGAGGGGGAGAGACACAGAGAGAGGAACATCAATGTGAGAGAGAGACAATGATTGGTTGCCTCCGGGATTTGAGCATGCAACTGAGGTGCATGTCCTTGACTGGAATCGAATCTGTGACCCTTCAGCCCACAGGCCGGCGCTCTATCCACTGAGCCAAACCAGCTAGGGAGAGACAGTTATTTTTGGTGATAACACTGTGATTTGAATTGAAAAGGTTTGTTTTCTTTGATAGGAATAAGTAAGGTATTGTTCCACATGCGCTTCATTGTTTGTGCAGTGGCTGTAACAACCCAAACTAAATAACTAAATTGCCAAGTCATAAACAGAATAACAAAACCAGAGCATGAATGTGGTGTCTTAGGAAGCCTACTGTTTGTATGCACATAAGTGAACCCATCTGAGACAAACACTGAACCCAAGCCATGCATCCATTTCCACACAATGAGCTCCAGTCTATGGTGAACCAGGTTGGCCAAATGGCTTAGAATAAACTGTTTACTTTCAGAACCCAAATACATTCTTTTCTAAGAATTTGGAGCATCATTTAGTGCAGTTATGGAAATAACTCATGTTCTGCACATACACAGAAATCAGGACCAGACTAAAGAAACAGGTTTTGGATCTAATAGCAATTCAATATATTCTTTCTCTTTTTGCTTTGTTCCGTTTGTTTTGTTCTCATGGAAACTACAGTTTATGAGAAAATTCTGAATTTTTTTTGCTGTTAGCATAAGTATGTGTTATATTAGTCAAGTGATATAGAAGAATAGTTCTCATAAAGTTGATTTAATCAAATGTAAATTTTAGGGTACTATTGAATTGCTCATGGTTTGATAAATGGGTTTAACATCTTTCAGGACTTAACATCCTGTTTTTCAGACATTTTCCATTTTATTTCATGAATAGATTTTTTTTTGCTTACATCCTATAATTTTACATCAAATTCAATTACAGTCATCATTAAAAATACATACAACACAAAATAGCACCGTAGTAAAAAAAAAAAAATCAATACCAATTTTAACAATGTTACGCTACTGTAATGCTATGAAAATAATTCCCAAATTTGTTTTGTTTCTAACATATTACTTCAAAAATAAACCCACAATATAATACTAATTGAATACTATATTCATGTAGTACTTTACGCATTTAGAAATTATTTTATATCTACTACTTAAAAACAACTCTGGAAAGCAGTATAAAAAAGACCAAATGATTTTATTAATAGTTTGGGGATAATATATAATAGACTCATTCTACCAGTGACTACTTTTTAAGCAAATCACTTAAATATTCCAAATACTTTGCCAGAATCATGTATTTTGATGATTGCTACATTAAAACAAAACCACTAGATTACCAAAATGTCTCTGTGTATAAAGGGAAAACCTACACTTAAAAAAAAGGGGTTTTTTTGGTTGTTGTTTTTTTTAGTAAATAGCTAGAAATGACCTATGTTAAATTTGAAACTCCAGGTGACCTGCTGATTTTTTAAGGTGGACAGCATGATGATCAATTATTTTTTGAAAAATAAAATTTTCAAGATTTATACTTAGTGTATGATTCCAAGCAGTGAATTTTAATCATTTTCAGGATGCAGGGGCTGGGGTATTCAATTTAGAGTTTCTGAGGCACAAGTTTATGGCACTTTGGGTAACTGTGGCACAGACGACATTGTTATAACTCAAATACTTCACAGCTAAGGAATGCATGTCTGGAAATTTCCTTCTGGAGTGAATTGTTCCTACGGCTGATAAGGGTGGTGTTGAGAGGTGCACTCTGCCCCATAACTTCCCTTGCCCCATGGCTAGTCTGGCTGTGTAGG
>NW_006285049.1:6009778-6043356 GCF_000327345.1 Myotis davidii | reverse complement strand
AAGACCTTTCGAAAGCACCCATCCTTCACTTCTCTGTACACCTGCTGACAGTCTCTGCCATGGATCAGCGGTTTCTTCACTACTCTACAGAATTGATGACAGTTTTCAAGGGGGTATGAAAAATATCCTGGCCTTGAAGTTGTTTATACCAATATTCACAGCTGATAAATTTTGCTGTCATTCTGATCTTACCGGGGAGGGCAAAAAAGGGGATTTAGTAGTGGTGTTGATCATGGCGATACAAGGCACACACTGATCCTACATCCATTACCAGGTTTCTGCGTTCGCCACCATCTGTTGTTCTCCATCTCTGCGGAGCAGAGGCAAAGAAGGGCTCACCTGCAACAGAAGGATGCAGGTTATAGCGCAGAGGAAAGGATAGCTGGGAAAGAAAAGGTGTTCCATCCTGAACTGGACACCTGAGAGAGGTTATGGACCCTCCTTACGCTAAAGGGCTTTAAATATAAACTGGGATCTCTTCTGTTTGGGGACTAGTTTATTAAAAGTTCTTACTTCAAGACAGGTGAAGAAAAAAATGGTCTCACAGTAGTGGTTTTATGATTTTAGTTCTTTGTTGTACTCACTTCCAAACCACTGATATGTGTGGATAGGTAGGCTAGAGCAGGGGTCGGCAACCCGCGGCTCGCGAGCCACATGCGGCTCTTTGGCCCCTTGACTGTGGCTCTTCCACAAAATACCACGTGCGGGTATGCATGTACAGTGTGATCAAAGTAAACATCATTACATAAAAGGGTACGGTCTTTTTTTTTTTTAGTTTTATTCATTTCAAACGGGCCGGATTCGGCCCGCGGGCCGTAGTTTGCCCACGGCTGGCTAGACTATATTAAAATACGGGGCCGAGCAAAGTAGGTTTACAGTTGTTAATATAAAAAAATATATAATACAAAAATGAACTCTGTGTTTCGAGTACTCAGGACTGTAAGCCTACTTTTGCCCACCCCTGTATAATGCTATATTTAGGAATTATTTACTTCTGATTAAATCTCTATATCCCTGATTCCCCACTAATGTACAATGTCAGAATCATCTGGATAGTTTTTGCAAACCGCACGCCTGGTCCTTGCAACCTCAGTCCTGCTGAGCCAGATTCCTGGGGCTGGGTGAGTGGTATCTAGACTGATGAGGCTCAGCCATGTAATCAGTAGTGTGTCTTGTTCTCCTGGTCAAGACATACTACTTTAGGTAGATCAGTGTTTCCTAAAAATCTCAGCCTATCAGGATCACCTGGGGAGCTTTATCAAACTATAATATCCAGCTCCCACTCCAGCCCTAAACAGAATCCTTAGGAGGTTGCGGGGTGGGGGGTGGGTAGGAACTATGTATCTGTATTTTGAAAAATCTGCCCAGGTGATTCTGATTCGCTGGCAGGTTTTGGAACAATTATCCTAGATAATGGAATAAATTGATGGAATGAGAATAGCATATTTAATGATGAAAAGGCTGCCTGGCATTGAGGAAGCAATTCATGGAGGATTCAAAGCTGAGATTTGAAATTTGATGAAGACTATTTTCATTAGATTAGTTTTCTGCTCACAATATCCATTTGTCTAAATTGAAATTTTAATTTTTATGTTTTGACAATCAGAAATATTGATAGCTTTAGTAGTGGCAGTGGAAGCACATAGATGTTTTGGAACCCTAGGGTAGGAAAGTGTAGAAATGACCTTTAATTCAGAAATTCGTCGAGGCAGCGGTTCTCAACCTGTGGGTTGAGACCCTTTCACAGGAGTCGCCTAAGACCATCGGAAAATACATATATAATTACATATTATTTTGTGATTAATCACTATGCTTTAATTATGTTCAATTTGTAACAATGAAATTGGGGGTCACCAGAACATGAGGAACTGTATTAAAGGGTCGTGGCATTAGGAAGGTTGAGAACCACGGGTCTAAGGTCCCTAGGAAAAACATGGAGTCTGGGAAAACTGGCTGCCCACCTGTGGGCTGATGTGTGAATGATCCAGCTGCTAAGCTGTTTGCAGGATTCTTGCACGCAGTGATGACTTTGCCCCCAGGAAGATTGCAGCAGGGCACTGGCTACATAAATACATAAGCAGTTACTAAGACTGGCGGGTGTTGTTTTGGGAGTGGGTGGGGGAGGGGTAAGAGGAAGTTGAGCAATTTTGGGAGAAATATAGCAATCACTGCATAGTCTGGTAAAGGTTGAGGCGAATAGATTATTTTACGGACAAGGCGGTTCTGTTATGCCCTGGTTTTGCCAGCCTGCTGGAATGATCATGTAAGCTCGTTCTCATTTTTCACTTCCTAAGAACAGCATTCTAGTAACCAACTTAACATGAAAATGTAAACTTTTTGTTTTAGAAATGCCGTCATACAAATATAGATTCATTGGTTACGAAAACTTCCTTTGGCACTTAAAACTGGCAGGAAAACAGCCTGACTTATTAAGTAACGTCACCATCGTTATCAAAACTGGAGTTATGGGAACCGTTGTATCTTTTGCAAAAATTGGATAAAAAGTAGCTGAAACTGGTGTTCCAAATGGCAAGGATCAGACCACGTGGCAGCCTGAGACAGCAGTCACAGGGGACTGGAGGCCTGCTCTGTGACTCCGGGTCCCTTTAAAGCTGTGCCACTGGCTGAGGAGATAAGCGGCGATGAGATAGTCAGCAGCCCGGCCTGGGCTGCTTTCTTGCCAGGGAACAGCCCTAATTTGAACTCTGCTTCTCCCACCCCTCCCCCCGCTCTCCAATTAGGATGTTTGCTTGTTTTTTCATATGTCAACTTTCAAATATAAGATCCTGAAGAAAAAAGGACTGTTGGAATGTTTTAATGTACGTTTCCCAAGTCGGTGGCTACTTTTCATAAAAACAAAGTAACTAAAAACTTGAAATGATTTTCACCTCCCTAAACTTGTGCTTTAGAAACATTCTCTTCTATGAGATTCCTTAGAAGAGAATCCAGCGGGCTTCAGAGAGACTTCTTAGATGCTTGAATACCAAACTGAAAAACTGCTAAATGAACTCAGGCGTTCTTGTAGTGGCCTTGGTGCAGTCACTCTGTAGATTGATCAGTTATCAAATCCCATTAATAAATCCAATTTAACTAGCACTTATTTTTAAAAATATATTTTTATTATTTATTTCAGAGAGGAAGGGAGAGAGCGAGAGAGAGAGAGAGAGAACCATCAACGATGAGAGAGAATCATTGATCAGCTGCTGCCTTCTGCACATCCCACATCCCATACTAGGGATCGAGCCCACAACCCGGGCATGTGCCCTGACCAGGAATCGAACCGTGACCTCCTGGTTCATAGGTTGACACTCAACAACTGAGCCACACCAGCCGGGCTTTACTACCATTCAAATTCTCTCGCGGGAAATGTATATGAGCTTATGGCAAAGGGTATGAATCTAAATCACAGGGACTTTTACTCTTTACAAGAATGTTATTCAACTCAGTTAAACAAGTATTGGAGGAAAAATCTGAAAAGCTGACTATGTTTTTAAGGCACCAGAACAGTCGTGGAAGATCCAATACTTTTCTACAGTTCTGACACTCTCTGGCCCGAGGGAAAGGGCATTCGATGCCAGGACCTGGGCTCAATTGATAGCTCCCAGCCCAAGAGCTTCATGAATCATGGGATCTGAGCGATAAATGAATGTCAGATGGAGCTTAACAATTATGACTTACAAGCAATAATCTGATTTAGAAAAATATTAAATTAGGGCCTAAATGGAAAGTGGGGCTTAAACCGTTCCATTTGAGGGACCCACTTGCACTCTGCTAAGTGGTGTTGGTGGGCAAAGGCCGTTTGTTTCTGCCGTGGCAGCAGCATGATTGATGCAGCTGCTCCTGCAAGCCTGGTAACCAACTTATTATTACAGCGGCTCTGAGGTTTGTCGCCGGGCTGTGCAAACAAATGATCGACATCATGTGGGAATGGCAGTAAGTGGAAGGGCCTCGGTGGAAAACATCGTTTGTGAAACGGGCTTTTCAGCCCAGAAGTTAGCTACCGAGAGTGTAAAAACAAAGGTCTTTGCAAGAGAGACAGTGAGCAAAGCATGATGGATAATCTCGACCATGCACGTAATTGCTTCCAGGTGCCTGGCCACTTTATTACTCTTGGGGTTAGGCTACCACCCTGACAATGTTTTCTTTCTCAAACACGATAACTCCTCAGAAGGCTGGTGCCAGCAGTTACTGCTACCTACATCACCCCAGGTTTGACTTGGTTATGGCACAGTCTCCAGACAACTGCCACACTAGGGAGATTTAACAAGGTGTGCATATATAACGGAGTTCAGGGGAACCCCAGGAGAAGTCAGCTGAGGGCTGGGAGTTTGTTTTCTCCATCTGGGCTGAGTCGTCCGCTGCTAGAGGTATTGATAATTCTTTTCAAAGGCAGTTGCCTTTTTTCCCCCCTCTGAACGGCACTTTTAGATAAAAGAATAGCTTTCTTTCCTTTAACTGATTGGATTTCCATGCCATTTTCAGAGTTTTGCTATCCGCAATTCAGTCTTTAATGATTTAATTCAGATGCAGAGTGAAAATATAGTGTGTTCTTGCCAGGATGTCAACACCTAGGAAGTTGAAGCCCTTTTCTTAACTACTTGTTTCTCTAGGCAGGAGAGAGTGATCATGAAATCTTAAAAATAATATGTCACATTTTATTTCTAAAAAGTTTGTCCCAAGGATAATCAAAACAAATTCTGGTGTCCTTTAAATTCCTTGATACAGGCAGATTTAGGGGCTTTAATAATTCAGTATCTGGTTTTAAAATTTGCTATAAAAAGACCAAAACCTTGAAAGTAAATTTCAACACTGCTGACATTTTGTAGCTAATTACAGTGTTCCCCTCCCAGAATCTCCAGAATCAATGGAGAGAGAAGAAATATGTTTTTGAAAGTTGGAAATAAATGATAGGTTTGGTGAAAAAAATTATGACACGTAGGAAAAATACAATAATGTATCTAATCTATTTTATCATTAGGTAGTATTTGACTTAAGACATCCTATAAGTCAACATATATATATTAGTTACTTTATGCTCCTCTAAGAATATTTTTAGACTTTAAACTCTTACAAGAAAAAATGTTGTTAAACTATGGGAATAATTTTATCTTTATTAAAATTTTTATTACTCTATTATTTTAAAAACTGATCACCAGAGTCATCAGCAATTTCCTTTTATTCTGTATAGTGAGTGGCATCTACAAGGTGAAAGTCCTGCCCTTGGGGCAGAGGAGACTTTACATTTCAGGGCCATTCTGCTTCCACCATCCATCATCCATTTTTTCACATGTTTGTGTTCCTCTTCCCTTCTTGACCTTATCTCATATATTCACAATCCAGGGAAGAGCACAATGGTTGCATCTTACATGTAAAAATTCAAATGTATTTTGACTCACATGACTCAATCAAATTTTTCAGTAAAAATGAATTGTGTTGGAATACAGACCTAATCTCCTAGGATGCACTGAAGCGTCGCTTTTGACCTGGGTGAGGCCCGACGCATCGGCACGCTGGCAGGGGGGCCGCAGCAGAGCGCAGGATGTTTATTAAAAAATATAATAGTGTGAGGATTGCAATGAATTTTAATAAACTTATCTTTCCACAATTTAAGTCCATTTCTTCTACGAGAACATATGTATAGAAAAAGGTCCTCCTTCTTATTACAAAGATAATAACAATAACTTTCCACTGTTCAAATGTGCCAGGCAAAAGGCTTTTACTTTACACAGAGCAATTTATATGGGGACCTGAAGTAAACCATTTTACATGGCATTTAGAATATCTCAATTTATTTTACATTCTTCATGACCGAAGTGGTGGGTCTGGAGTATGGAATGGCCTGCAAGTGTGTCTTTCATAGGTATATAGCCTGGTTCTGCTCTTTCCCGGGTGCTCTTCCTCTGGCCTGCTTTCGCCCAACTGCTCTCATCTGCTGACCCACCCCTGAAGGTTTCTCTTCTCTGTGGCCAGTCAAATGACCAATCCTGTTCTCTTGGACCCACTGTTTCTTGACCACTTCTCTGAGTAACAAGTCCTGGCTCCTCCCTGAAAATAGACAGTCTGCACCGCCAGCACCCTTGAAATGCCTGCGTTCGCAATGTGAACCCAGCTTAGGGCCTTCCTCCGAGAACCTTGCCCAAAGAAATAACAAGTGAAGAAGGAGTAATGAATGGCTCTGGAAGGACATAGCCAAGAACAGAATGTCTTTTCTTCATCAAAGGCCCTGGAAAGGATTTCAGCCAAGGAACCATGTCATTGGGTCATTCTTTTTTTAATGGTGTTGAACATTCTAGAATAAGGCCATCAGAAAGCAGGCGAGGAAGTGAAAGCTTAATGGCTTATAGCAGGAGGGTCAGTCTGAAAGTGAGACCGACCCTCCCTTCTTGCAGTTTGCAGAGGTTTTATATGTTACACAGGAGTCTGGTTGGTCATAAGAAATAGGAACGTGAAGAAGAGACTGAGGCAGATAATACTCAACAGTTCTGTTTTCAGAACAGACTGCTAAGGAGAGGCAGTCCAGGAAAAGAATGTTCTGTGGTCATTGGTTTATCAAGGAAAAGGCAACTTGGGGCTTGAGTAGCACAGATCTTTTTACCCATAGGCTGTGAAAGGACCGTAAGCTATTACCATGGCCCTGATTCCTGTCCTGTGCACACCTGACTGGGTGAGTCCTCTAGTGCTCTGCCTTGCCATTTTCTACCTGTGAGACGTGGCTCTTGCATTTTCTCCATCTCAAAGGTTCTCCCTCAGCTCTCCTCGGCCAAATCTCAGCCATTCCACATGGCTTAGATCAGATGTCACTTCCTGAAGGTGTCTCTGATCACCTTGGCAACGACTGAGCTCTCCTTTGAAGTCCACGTGGGTCGATTGTAATGCAATATAACATTTACCTCCTCTGACCTACTGCAGTTATTTGTGTGTTTGTCCCCCTCCTTCTATTGGACTTGTAATTATTTGGTGGAGAGAAAATTCATGTGCCAGGCGGTGTGTTATATGCTGCTTGTATCTGATCTCCTTTGTTCCTGGTGAAATACCTCTAGGCCAGTGGTCCTCAACCTTGGCTGCTCATTAGAATCCCCTGGGAATCTTTTTAAAATCCTGATTTCTGGGCCTCATCCTCCGGAAATTCTGTTTCTTTGTTATGGGGTGGGGCCACAACATTAGTAACAAACAGAATTTCCGGAGGATGAGGCCCAGAAATCAGGATTTTAAAAAGATTCCCAGGGGATTCTAATGTGCAGCCAAGGTTGAGGACCACTGCTCTAGGCATTGTTGCCCTCATTTTGAAGAAGCCGAGGCCAGAAGGTTTGAGGAACTTGTTCAGGTTCCATGGGTGGTCAGTGGCAGGGTGGGGGTTTGACTCAGGTGTGCATGACTGTTCAGCGATGCTTGTTCCCACACTGTACGCTGACCCTCTCAGAGCCGGGATGAAAACTGATTTTTATCCTCTCCCGGGACGGTTACATATTTGTTGATTTAATGAGTGATTTTGACAAATTACCTGGCATTTGGCTTTGAAAGGGTTATAGTCTAAAGTGGTTGAAGATGGCATTAAAGAAAAAGGAGTGTATTTTGTATTTGGCATTGTGGTTAATTGATTGCATGTCATTTTAACAATCATAGGTTCAGTGATTGGGTAAAATGATAGCAAGAAATGACTGACTCGACCAAAGGGACTTAAATTTTTTCCTATCACTTTAACAATATGGATGAATTAAAGAAATTTGGGGGGCAGTTTGTTTATTTTAAATGCCAGTAGCAAATAAAAGACTTGGTTTTTGCTTTTCTTGATTTCTCCATAATGGAGTAAGCGGCTCATCCCGAGGGCAGAGAAAGTTCACATGTTTGGTCTGGAGTCACTGTTTCTGGGGAAGGAATAGTTCTGAGTGCAGATTAGTGTAATGTCCCTGGAATTGAGGTTCATTTCAGGGGAACCTGAACCACATCAGAATAAAAATCCATAACACTGTCAACAACACCACCAAAAATCCATAACACTAGATGGGCCATGAAGCACTCTGCTGGCCACGTGATTGAGGAAGCAGAAGGGAGGCAGTAGGTAGGGGTGGGCTGTGTTCACCCTAGTGAAGAGACCTTCAGAGTAAATTCCAGAAGCCCATGGCTTTCACAAACAGGGAGGAGAGGGTGGCAACAGAGTCAAGACTACAAAGGTCTCAAGTAGAGACTAAGTCTTCCTTGCTCATTCTTTTAACCCCTGCTGCCCAGCAGTTTGCATGGTCCATAGTACTCAAAACATACTTGAATGAATGGCTGTTAGAAGCTGCCATGCCCACATACAAATTATGGTACATAGCGTGCTATGTGTAACCAAGAGAACTGTTATTTGTGAATGAATATGAGGCTGTCTCAGGATCATTCTGAGTTAGGTAGGAGGGAAGTGGGGGCTGAAGGACAGTGATTTCCACAGTAGAAGCTAAATGGATGATTAGGGGTATTTTTCTTCTGATCCCATTATTCCCCTAGGTAGGTTCAGCCTGAGGAAATATGAGGGAACATGCTTATGTATTTATGCTGAGATTTACACCGTGGGAGATAGCTGCTGGGGTAGTAAGATGAGTACCCTTGGAAACTGTTTTGTCATTTCCAGGGATTGTTTAGTAAATTATTATTATTTTTTCAAACCATACGGGGGCCCCAATATGGCCAGAAAGAGTTAATGTAACTTCCCAAATATCCCTTATATAGTCCTAGAGACAGATATAGTCCCAGGAGAAGCAATTTCCAAATTTAGTTTACAAACACAAATAATCTATGTTGTAAAGGGTTTGGAGATATTTTAAAATGATTTAATTCGGCCCTGGTTTTAGCACCCATTTAACTTACATGTACAGCCTGGGATAAAACTTCTAAGACTGCTGACTTGGAATTCCATTTAGGGCTTGTAAGCCTTTTTAAAAACCTCATTTCCTTAAAAGGAACAAGAAGCCCTGTTTTTGTCCTACACAGAGGAATTTGTGCAGGAACCAGGAAGGTAGCAGGGTTAGTTATTTGAAGCAGATGCCTGCTGTGTGCAGCATCGCTGGTGAAATTGCATTTGAGGCTCCAAAGACAGTTTACTCCAAATGGGTAGGAGAGTTCTCTGTTGATCTCAGAGAACAAATGAAATCAAGAACGTCTTCCGCATCTCAGAATTCCTAGAAACGCTGCTGCTTTTCTTGTGAAGACGTGATGTAAAAATTCATGGTGAAAGGCAGATGTTCTTAATTAGCACCTAGAAATATTGCTGATAACCGACAAGTTCATACATTTGGTAGTTAGTCCCTAAATGAACTTGAGAAGCAAAGACATATTTTGAGGGAGAAGGAGGGGAAGGACCTGAGGAAATGGAACTCTGTTAGACTGGGGAATGGCCCCCATTCTCAGTTGATCAATAAGGTTCTTGTTTCCAAGGTGGTGACATTCATTCCGAGGAAAGAAGCAAAGTGAATGAACCTCCAACTGGAGGTTGGCTTAGCTCAGGGGTCCTCAAACTACGGCCCGCGGGCCACATGCAAATACAAATATTGTATTTGTTCCCGTTTTGTTTTTTTACTTCAAAATAAGATATGTGCAGTGTGCATAGGAATTTTTTTTAAACTATAGTCTGCCCCTCCAACGGTCTGAGGGACAGTGAACTGGCGTTTAAAAAGTTTGAGGATCCCTGGTTAGCTTATAAGGTGGAATGCAGCAGCTGGATCCTGGCATATGGTCGTGTCTTGTGCTGTTGGATTTTCAGAGACTGTCACCATGTTGCACCCAGTAGTGCAGGTTGTTTATTTATTTATATTTGACATTGTTGATTAAGCCAATATGGGTGTCCGAGGTCTCTCACCAGATGGTCACAGGATTGTTCCCCGTGTGGTTTTGCTTCAGTAGGGTCATCCATCTATCTGTTGTTTAGAAAGGAAACATAATCAAGCTTGTAAAAGGCTAGCACTCCTCCAGTCCTGAGAAGCAGCCTAGTTATGAGGGAACAAGGTCAAGGTTATGAGGACAAAGCCAGATCTCAGAATAATGCTGGGTTGCATGTGGCAAGAGGCAGAGTGGGAATAAGATCAAAAATGGAAAAATCAAGGTCAGAGTTGGAACTGGGGAGGGAAGGAGAGAGGCTCCCAGGGCTGGAGGCCAGGGAAGCCACAGGGATGCCTTTCCTCCTGAGAGGAAGCCACTGTGCCTTCTATGACAGAATAATAATGCTTTGGGTTTACTTAGAACTTTTATACTGAAGAACTTTGAGTTTATGAAATATTGACTAGAGAACTAAATATTAAAATACTTTATTCTTAAGAATTTTTTATGCAATAAACAATCCCTTTGAACCTAAAATGTAAACCCTATAAAAACAAGGGCTGCATTTCATTCACTATTGAATTCTCAATGCATAGGACAGTATCCAATAAATATTTATACAGTGAATGAAAATCTCACGGACCATGGAATTAAGCTAGATTCTATGGAGACACACATAACTCCAGGGGATTTAGGGCATATATAAATAACTATACATAAGGCAGGAAATGGTAATAGAGGAGACCATACACAATGAGTTTATAGTGAAGATGGAGTCTTCCTGATGGGTGGGGAGTGGCAGTTGGTAAGGGAAGACAATGTATGGCCAGTTATATTCTCCTTAGACTTTGTAGGATAAGGTGGGGTTTAGAAATAGCAAGGATGTAGAAAAAGGTTTTCAGGCCAAAGGAAACATACGAATGAGGGTATATCAGGAAGTGTAGGAGACCCTGAGTAGTTTATTTCAGCTACAGTGAAAGCTACTCAATGGAGGATCCTGGGAAATCACATGGGGAATGAGAATCAGTTTAAATTGGTTGACTTTATCTCAGAAAGAAGTTTGAATACCACATAAATGAATGCCACGGGGCTTTATTTTATAGGATGGAGAGGTATGGAGAGTTGTTCTTCTTTTTATTTTATTTTTTAAAAAAAACATGGTCAGGGTCATACTTTTGGAAAAAGAATTTGGTAGCAGGATAAGCAATGCATTCGAAGAGAGTGAGGTTAGAATCCACTAAGAAGGTCTTCATGGGACCCAGGCAAAAGGCCATGAGCATTTGAACCAGGGCAGTGATAATGAGGGTGAAATGTGAAGGTGAAGGTGACAGACATCACAGAAGGAGTGATCGTAGGTGCTGAGGTAATATCCAAGTTTAATTGTTTGACACAGAGTTGGAGATGTGGAAGTAACACTTGGGAGAGAGGGCAGAAATAGATTTGGAAGTCATTCGTATAGAGCTGTTAGTTGAAGCTATAACATTGAATCAGTCACCAAGTGAGTGAAAGTAGAATGAACAGGGAATTTTGCCAAAGATCCTCTAGGAACACCTGCATTTATGGAGACAATTAAAGAAGGAGAACTGGAGAAAAAATGCAGAGGAAAGATTGTCAGAGTCATGAGAGAATGATGAGTATGCATTATGGAAACCATAGGGAGAGGGCTTCAAGACATGAGTGTCCAAGGGCTTCTAATGTGGTAAGAAGGTGAAGGATGCAAAATGAGAAAAAAATCTCTCTCAACAGAAAGTTTATTAGAGACACAAAGGAAAGTGCAGTGATAAAATTGAGCCAGTGATTCAATCCACTCATTCTAGAAGTTTTGAGATTAAGAGGAAAGAGATATAGTAGTGCCTTGATGGAATGGTAAAGGTATTGGGAAAAGCTTATGGATAGAATAGGTTTGTGTTGCTCTATTAGACAAATGGAAGGATAGAAGGGGGAAACAAAGAGGGAGACAGGGAAAGGTTGGTGGTGGTGGTAAGAGAGAGAGAGGGAGAGGGAGAGGGAGAGAGATTTGATAGCATAAATTACCAAAAAGGAGAAAAAGGAGCAAGGTCCTTAAATTGAGATCCTGTCTACAAACTAAAAATATTCTGAAATATTTTTAAGAATATAGAATGAAAGTTGGAGATTAGAGGGTCTTTACCGCATCACTTTTTTTTATGTACTTTTGTGTGTGTGCCTGAGTTGTGGGGAGGGGAGAGATGGAAAAATGGATGAAGCATTTGGGAAAAATCCTGGAATCATTAGCCATTTTTTTCGTCTCTGATTCTTTCCAGTAGGGCTTGGAAAAGGGGCTTAGTAAGTAAAGAGATGTCAGATTGTCAGTTGAGTATGGAATATTCACCTGAACTCTGCTTTTGCCAAAGCCCAAATTATGTTTTTGCAGAAGTACTTTTCCCTATTATTTTCTTATCATTTGTTGGCTGGAGTTATCCCCTGAGTGCACCTGGTCTGCCAGTTTGAAAACACAGACCTAGACTTTTGGTTCCAAAATATAATAACTTACTGTTGAAGCTGTCACCATGACCTGTTCATTCACGCGAATGGTCCAGATTAGAATGGCCCCATCGTACACTTTGTACCTTTTAAGGACTGTTTCTGCTGATTTCTGGGCATGGTTTTGGGTTGCTTTTGAAAATGGAAGCCAATGCCAGAATTACACGCATATTCATAAACTATAAACAAACACACAATTATACATACACAATCTGACACACCCCCTAGAATAATAAAACTAAAAAACCGAAGGCACCACACGAAATACTTTTTCGCTTTGCTGGCGGAGGTTGTGGAAGGCTTTTTGTAACACTGGGCTCAATTTTCAGAGTTTATTACAAGTCCACAATTAAAGATAGTGCACACAAAAGAATTATTCTCAGATGTAGGATTGCAGTACTGTTTGCGACTCAGATATGCACTAGCTGGGATGCCATTTGAGGTTCACAATATAGTACTTATAATTGTATGTAGCCCTGGTCGTTTTCAACATATTCTTGGAAAAGTTCTTTTATTTGCTTTTTAGCATACGTGGGCCTTTGCAATTTGTTCTCTTATTTGGGCTGTATAAACAGCATCAAGAAGCTTTTTCCTTTCATTCAAACAAACAATGGCTTTGTAACTAAGAAGAAAATTAGTAACAGGTGAAAGTTTATTTTTAATGATGTTGAGGTCAAATTGCTGTTTAACTTACAGAAAAAATTCCCCCCACGTCTCTTTTAATGTTTCAAAATTATTTATAAGTTAAACTTACACAACTTCCAAACATGCTCAGAGCAAAAAAGGGCCTCTTTATTCTGTATCACTAACAGAATAGGAAGGATATTGCTTTGTTCTGATTTTTCTTTGCAAATTTATTTGCAAAACATCTTGCATTATAAAAATTTACATAGAGCTGTCTTGGAGAGTTTTAGTTTTGTACTTGTATGTAAATCAAAGTTCTGAGCTTAGCGTTATGTTTCTCTTTAAAATTCATACTAAGTTTGCTTTCATTAGGTGTGTTTCATATTTCATTGTATCAACATGACCGTGTCTTTTGGGGACTTCTCTTTGTCCTTATCCTATTTCATTACCATAATCTAGAGAGCTTATAACCACCAATCTAATAAGAATATTTATTAAAGGTAAAATCCTCCCTACCCCTTTCTCTTTCTTTAAAAAGCCAAAGTGTCTAGCACCTTTAAATTACATAAACAACATAAATCAAGATCTACTTTTAATCAATATGTCCCTACTTCTAGCATACATTTCTCTTGAAATAAGTCAAATGTTGGATTATTTCATTAATGATGGTTTTATAAGGTATTTGGGACAGAAGGAAGATAGATCTCAGCTCAGACAAAGAATGTTGTAAAGCCAAGAGCTCTTCAGAGATGAACACAGTGGCTTGTAAGGTGGAGGGGTCCCCATAAGTGGGTTGAGGGTTCTGTGGGGAGGAGGCTTCCCTCGTAGGTGAGAGACCAGGGGACATTGCCAATGCCTGGTTGGACTTGTTAAGTGTGTCGCTAAGGCTCGGTCGGGTTATAAGAACTGCAGATTTGAGAATAATTCCACAATGGATCCAATTGATAAAATGCAGATTTTCAAGATTGGGATGTGACATGGGCAGGTAGGTTTAAGGAAGTTGCTTTGTACAGCCTTGAAAATGACTGGTGACAAGTTAAATTTTCTTTTCTTTTTCTCCAATGTTAGGGATATTCTGTCCCATTTTGAAAGCATTTACTTGTAGCACTGTGCTGTCCATGCAAATGTCTCCAAACCAAATACTCGTAAAGGTCCCATCTTTTCCAAATTAAAAATGGTTGATTAGAGTGTAAACTTTGGTGGGCTGAGAGCATGTCTTCTGTATCCAGCTCTGGGCAGGAAGTGGGATGGCCTATAAATCATTGTGAATGGGAGATGCTGCAAGTTCTGTAGAGATTTAGTCCAATTCCCCTTAATAAACAATTTACTGGATATCAGTTATGTGTAGTAATTATGCTAGCAGAAGACCTAGTCCTATAATTGAGGGTTTTGCATCGAGAGAAATAGAAAGCCGGTAGAAGGCGTAGGTATTTTTGCTTCTCTTCTACTTTCTCATTCACATTGCCTTTCCTCCTTTTTCCTACTGGCAAACTGAATGAGTAAATCCAGACTAGGGAGCCAACGATGGTTTGGGAGCAGTTTATCTTGGCAACAAATTCTGATAATGGAGGCTTCAGTGGTGTAGAGATGAACCTTGCCCTGGCTGGAGTGGCTCAGATGGTTGGGCATTGTCTGTGCACTGAAAGGTTGCCCATTTGATGCCCCGTAACCAATTGATGTTCTGCTCTCAAGTCAATGTTTCTCTCTACCCCCGCTGCCTTCCTCAATAAAAATATTTTTTAAAAAACAGGAAAACCTGCAACATTCCTGTAGGCCAGGAAATGGTTCACATTCATCCATCTGTGGCTAGTGCCCACCTCATGGAAGGCACCCATCTGTGTTGGTTTAACCATTGAGTGGGCAGAACAGATTTCAGTGTGTTCTACCCACTACGTTTCTAGAGCTTCCCCCCCTTCTTTGGCATAACCCTTATTATCATGCTACCATAGGTCCCCAAAACGCCCTCCCTCTGTCTACTTCAGATCAAAACCACCATTTTCTAAGGAGGTTGCTTAGATTATTCTGCCCTGGAGTGAATGAGTCCCAGATTTCTAGGAGGTGTTTGTATTTTAAAGACAAGCACATTGATCCGGTGACTATGGAGCTAGCATGAGATGTCAGTGAAGAGCACAAAGTTCTGAGTCGGATGCTCCCTGCCTACTCTTCTTCTTCCACATCTGCTGGCCTCACCTCTTCCAAGGACTAAAATGTATGGCATCGGCTTTACAGAAACAGATCATTCACTGCTACTTTTCCCGCTTTTTGTAGACACTGAACCCCAGGGGCTCAGAGGAGGAAAGAGTTGTTGCTTAGTGAGAGAGTGTATGTGGCCGGAACTTATCACACATATTTGAAATGTGGGTTTCCAAATGTGGGTGTCTCTTTTAATTCTTTTGGAGCACAGTTCTGAGCACATTCGTGCGGCTTCAGTTACCTGTTGCTGCATAAAAGCCACCCAAACTTAGAGGTGTGAAACAACAAGCATTTTGCTGCGCTCATGTTTCTGTGGGTGAAGGGTCACCTAGAGCATAGCCCTATAATACCTGGGGGCCTCAGCTGGGAAGCCTCAAACGACTGGGGGTGAATCACAGAACTGGGGCTGGAATCACCCAGAGACTTCTTCAGTCCCTGGCATCTGGGCTGACCCCTCTGTGGCTGGGCTCAGTTGGGATTGTTTAACAGAACACTACCTGTCACCTCTCCATGTAGCGTGGGCTCCTGGTAATAGTAGTTGGGTTCAGAGAGGAAGTGTTCTCAGAGGAGTGTCAGGGGAGTAAATGTTCCAAGAGAATGGGGAGGTTGCGGGCTTTCCTCATGAAGCTTCATTGTGCAGTCAAGGTCACACTGGGGAAGAGAATGTGAGATAGGAGTGAATGGTGGACTCATGCTCGGAAAATACAGTCAGCCGCAGCGCTCAATAACGTTGCCCCTGATTAGGATAACCTATGCTTAACACATGCACTCCAATCCTCTCAACCACCCTGCAGGGTAAACATTACCCTTATTTCTGAGCTAAAGAAACTGAGGCCCAGGGAAGCTTAGAGACTTGCCTCAGGCCACACGGTGATAAAGCCAGGATTGTACCCTGGCTCTGTTTTACCCCAAAGCCCACACTCCTTGTATTATATAACATTTTTTATATTAGATTATATGGGGAAAGGGTAAAATTATGTTTAATAGAACTAGTTTTAACTAGCTAGAGTAATTAGCGAATTATACGGGATTATTTAAACTGAAATAAATACATGTTCACATTAAAGAAATGAGAAAGTTTCACACAATACAAGTCATTTTTCCTTCTTACTGGTTTTTTATTGTTGTTGCTCTACCCTGGAACGGGTTGAAACTAAGATGTAAACATGAATGTATACTTTAAACATGTAGGTTATGCACTGTTTAGGCAGTCATTGGGTAGTCAAATTCTTTGGGAAAAGGAGAACAATATTTCCAAATTTGTAGTCACTGAACATCAGATTATCTGAAAATGTTAACAATGTGTGGCAGACACATAGTGAGAGGGAACAATCTAGATTGTTTTTAACCACATTCCTTGCTTCAAATTTTTCCAGTGCATCTCTCTACAGACTCTCTGACGTTAATTAAAAACAACTTGTTGAAGCATTTGTGATGTATTAGATCGAGTTGTAAGATATTTATTTTCAAAGGAACAGCATCAATGACAAATGCTCTGTTTGCATCTGTAAGTGTATGTTCATGGCTGTGACCTGGTGTAGCAAAGAAGATAGAAGATAAAATTTTACAAAATGTATACAAATCCTAAATTTCTGGGTCTAGCGTCTTTCTGTCTGTGAGTAGATGTACGTGGGAGGGGCAGGGGTGGTGACAGGGTAGAGCTGCTGGGAGAAACGTGCTGCTGTTTCCGTGAGGAAAAATATTGCTGTAAAACTAGGTCTGATTTATGTAACTTGCATATATTTACTTTAGAGAACAAAGAGCAAATTATCAGGCCTCTGAATGCCTGGTAAATTCCATGGATACAGATTCCTCATAGTGGTGTGCTGTTATGCTTTCTAGATAAATGTGTTAATAATTTATAACTCCCAGGCAGCTGGAGTAGAGATTCTGAGGTGTTTTCAGGGAACCTCAACTCTGATATATGTCATTCTTGCTAATTGAGCATTTTTGTCATTATTCACAGCTTTATTTTTAGTTTCCTCTCTAGAGTTCCCATAGAACATTGCTGCAAGTAACTGATGATGGGCCTTCTCCCTTGGACACTATGTTGGTTTCCTAGGGTTGCTGTTACAAAGTACAACAAACTAGACAGCAACAGAAATCTGTCAACAACAGAAAATTCATTGTTTCACAGTTCTGGGGGATGGAAGTCTGAGAGCGAGGTGTTTGCAGGGTTGGTTCCTTCTGAGGCAGTGAGGGGAGGAGCTGTTCCAGGTCTCTCTCCTTGGCTGTAGAAGGCTGTCTTCTCCCTGTATCTTCACATCATCTCCCTCTATGCCTGTCTGCTTCCAATTTCCTTTTTTTTATAAGAAAGCCAGTTATATTGGATTGAGCTCACTCTAATGACCTCATTTTAATTTGGTAACCCCTGTAAAGCCATATCTGCAAATAGGGTCACTGGGGGGTTAGGACTTCAACATAAGAAATTTAGTGGGAGAGGGGGCACAGTTCCATCCACAACTGACTCTATCCTAAGCTTTGATCCGGAAAGGGGCACAGAGTCCTCTAGGTGCTTGAGAATCTGGCTGCTCAAAATCACTCAGAGAAAGAAGAACACTAAAGTTCCTAGTACAAGGGTGACTCTATGATTTCTGATTTAAATAAGGACACTTGAGAGCAAAAGGGGGCCACTAACCAGATGACATGCTGGGCCACGGTGCATCCTGGGACTGTCACCCTACTGTAAACAGACTCAGAGAATTCCCAATGGAGAATAAATGCATTCCCACAAATGGTGCTGCCACCTCCCAATCAATGCATGATAGTCATTGTGCTGTGTGTGACATAGTGCTAACCCCTTTCTGTATGTTGTCTCATAGTCTCTATAATGTTCTTCCAGGCAAGTGTTATTTCCTTTTTACAGATGAGGAAAATGAGACTTGGAGAGTTAGTAGTTCAATGGAAGTCACACGGCTACTGAAAAGAAGAGCCTGGATCCTTACTCAAGTTATTCAATTTCCAAGCCTGTTCCTCCCTCCCTCCCTCCCTCCTCCTTTCTCTCTTTCACATTGCACACAGGCTACCTGGAATGTAGCAAACTAACATGGAGAGATTTTTTTGAGTCTGAATTCCCATCTTCCATAAAGGATTAACCTAGTAGACAAGTACTGTGAAAGGGCTGTTGGTCTTGTGTTGGTTCTACAACTACACATACGCAAAGCAATCCTCACTATAAAACCATGCAGTCACAATGCATTTTATTAACTTGACTTACATAGAGAGCTCTTTTAAAAAACTGGATGGACTGTGTACGCATGTCCAGTTAACTAATACAGGTTTGGTGAGCTTATACCTTCCACATGCAACCTGAAGCCTTTGCCACTGGTTACATAGTTGGGGTCGTGCCTCCCTTTATCACCTTAAAGCTCTTTATAAGTCTAAATCCTTGTACATGGTTGCATATGTAGCACTTAGGAAGGTTAATAATTATGGCCTTTGACACAAGAAAAAGGATTAAGTGATTCAATTCACATTTAATCATTTTTATTTCATTCTGATGCAGAAATCCATTTCCTTCAGAATGAAATAAATGATTCAATCTTCCTCCAGGGAAGAATTAAGGTAAATGCAGTTGCCACATAAAATCCAAATGGCTCAATGTAATATTACATATTTCTAAAAGTAGGCAGTTGGATATGGAAATGAAATTTAATAATAATACTGCAAGCATGCCTGGGGATTTTATTATAAGCTTATTGCGATCATAAATATGGAATTTACATGCAATATATATATATTTCAATATTATGTTTTGTTAAATTAGTTCAGCATTTAGTCATTAACTTGTTGGTGGTATGTTACTTATATTCCCTTTACATTATATATTCGTCTTCTGAGGCCCACAAAATGAATTAAAAATCAATTCTTTACCTTCATAATATATTCTAAAGCAGAGTTTATATATATTCTCGGTGTTTTAACTACTTAGGAGGTTTTTTGCTCAAACACCTGTGAAAAATTAAATCTGTTCTGTAATCGGTGTGCTTGTGTATATGTGTGTATGTGTGTGTGCAAAATTGAGGGTTTGACATGGAAATGAAGCCATAAATGATTGAATGACCCACCTAATGATCTACAAAGAACCCAGTGACTTCCTTCTCTGAATTCATAGATGAAACGCCCAGGGTCTCTCATGTTCACTCACCAGAGAAGCCCAACAGGCTGTCAACAAGGTCTGAAGCTCAACAGGCTGTCACTGGGGTGCCCTGTGGGAGGGGATCCTGTGGAGTTAGTGTTCTGTCCCACCCTTCTTCCTTTCTGTTTCTGTATCACATATCTCCCAGGCCTGCTGTCCCCATCCCCCCTCCATCCCCTTTTTGTCCTCCCCCAACCTGCCCTAACCCATTAAGAAGTTGGAGCAGGGCATCCAACAGTTTTCCTAATTTCCTATTTCCAAAGCCAAGCCAAATAGATTAGGACAGTGTATGTTCCTTTGCTTTGGACTACCCTGGGTCCTCCTAAGAATTACCATGAATTTTAGCATGGGTGTCAGAAAGAGACTTCCTTTCAGCTGATTCTGTTGACCCCATAGATTCTTAGAGAGAATCCTATTTATGTTAAGTTTCATTTGGTATACGATCATTACATAAGCTTTCAGGAAAGAAAAAAGTTTCAAAATGACTCTATTTGCAATATTTATTAAAACATATAATGTTCCTAAGCCTCATTATAAATTCATTTCAGGGTTCAAGTCACATAACTACACAAACACAAAGTCTTCCAGAAAATTTTGTAACTAAATTTGCTTGGCTGAAAATTCAAGATAGATCAAGTTTACAGCCACAAGTTGAATGGTTATATCCCAAATGTAACCTGTGTCTACACCCTTGCCACCTACTAGTAAAAGTATGTGGACAGTGAAGAGTGACTACAATTTTTTTTTTACAGCGGGATTTGGGATAGAAAACTGGAACTTGTGGTGAGGAGCTGCATTTACATGGCAAGCACATTTTAAATATAGAATACATGTTAAAGTCAATTAAAATAACAGCCTTCTATTTCCAGATGCTTTTGTTCACACTTAGTAACATTGGGAAATGTCAGCTGTCTGTATTGAAAAAATATTATTTTATTTTACTTGAGTGGTTGGAGGATTGATAGGAAATATTTGTGTGTGGGATTAAAGCCCCCCCTCCCACTCAAGCTCCCACTTCGTGTGAAGCTTAGTGAAAGTCAGAGCAATGTAAGGAAAAAGAGAATCCAACACAAAAGTGAAACTTTGACCATGGGAAGTGATTGGTTAATTCAGATCTGTTTCCTCATCTCCACCTCCCATAGCCTGACAAGTCTCAGATGATGCAGTTATAAGCATAGTGAAATAAAATATTAACCCTTGGAAAGAGAAAAGGATCATAAAGATGCATGCATAAGGCCATGTTAGCAATGTGGATACAAAAATTCAAGGAAGATTCTAAATGTGGCGACTTTTCTCCCACTCACCTATCACACTATGCCTGGGAGGCGTGGTGGTGTTCTCCTTGCTTCTCATTACCACCTTCTAGTTTATTCTTTCTCTTTTGTCCCACACCCCTCAAATTTTCTGCTCTTATCCTCAGGCTAATTCCTATACAACCCAACCCCCTCTTGTTGCAGTTGGTCAAAGATCTCTGACTACTTTCCCTAGTTACTTGAGAATTTTAGCTTTTGTTTCCTGATTCTCCATCTCCATTCAACATTTATGGGTATTTTAATATTGACATGGACAATTTTTCTAATGACCTACCTTCAGAGTTTCTCTCTTCCAATTTTCTTGTTCTATATCCCACTGCAGTAATCAACTCCTATGGTCACATATACCATAGGCTTTTTAATTAGCAATAACAAAACCTCCTTTAAAAATAATAATTTTAAGCATCAAGTTCTCTGAGTCCCTCTTCCTGTCTTTTCAACTTACTCCCTCTAGAACTTGGCCCAAATGATTTTCTGATCTCACTAGGATGTACATTGATTCTACTACTCTTTCTTTGTTTTACATTCCCTTCTTGGCCCTATTCATCTCTTTACCCAACTTTTGTTCTATGATCTTTCATCATCATCACCACCATCACCATTGTCATCATCATTACTACCTCCACTGCCTTCCTCTTCTTTCTCCTTATTGTGCTCACCTAGAAAAATCTAACTGTGCACATCAGTCCGTCATTTATGTGAATGAATGTGGCTGGAGGAAAAAAACCCTTCATGCCACCTGGTCTCACTATAAAGTCATGACTGCCATTCTCAAGCATGTTCTCAGGGCGGTCAGGCAATCCCATCTTATGTCACTAGTTTTTTTTCATTCTATCATTCTTCTAAATAATTTTGTCATCCTTTCTCCCCTTCTTTAGGCCTTTAATACCCTCCCCAATTTCCACTCCTAGCAGATGGCCATGCTTTCTCTCTCACTGAGAGTCATATCCTATATTCCCACCACATCTACCAACCCATTAGCACCTGTATCCACATGCTTTAGTGTCTGCCCTTTTCTCTGGAAGGAGTGTCCATACTTCTATCTGCCTAATCCTTCTAATTGTGCACTAGCTAGATGCCTTTTCCGTTCCTTTTCTCAGGGATAGCACATCAGCAACTGTCCCTCTATTCCTGGAATAAACAGACTTTGCCTTCTATGGAAACAGAGTTCCACAAAAATAAAAAGATGCTATAATGTTTATAGCTAAATAAAACAAAACACTGCTTTCTTATCCATATACTACTCCATTTCTCATTTTTTTTCTGAAAAATTTCTTCAAAGTGATTAAAGTTATAGTGTGCGAATTTTCCTGCCGAATTGTGTGTTAGTGGCTAAGGAATTTCATACAGATTGTAAATTTTAAAGGTATAGCAGCATAAAAGGGGGGAAAGGCAGGAGTAGAAGCAGGTGTTTTTCAGTCTTAGCCCGTCTGATTGATAAAAGTTTCTGTCCTTCTCATTGCTGTCTTTATATATCATCATAATATCCTTATCCATAACAATCAAGCTTAAAAAGAATTCAAAACCTAGAAGTATTTTTATTTTGCCAGCACTATTTTATGAGAATTGTATTTTATTCTGAAGCACTGGCATTCTGGTAAATCTTAATCATAATTTTGTATGGAAAAAGGCTTACAGGGAGTAAATGGAAAAGTTACTGAGCATAAGGAAGAGGTGGGAAGACACATCAGGACAGAGCTCATTCTGTATGTATTATAGTCCTTTCTGTTAAAATTTCTAAATATTTAGAATAGACAGTATATCCATTCAAGTAGCTCCTGATGACCATAAATTACATGAAGAATATTGATTCATTCATTGCTTACAATTTTCTTTAAGCTTGGCAACTAAAATGAAATCCTGCTTTCATACTCATTTTTTTGTGTGTTTCTTGGAAAGGATATTTTGAAATCCAGTGCCCACCCACCTTGATGTACAAGTGACTCAAGCAAAAGGGGAAAAAAAGGCAAAATTCCATGAATAAATAGAATAAATTGGGAAGTCAACGAATAAAACAAAACGTAAATCCCTCAGACGATTGCATTTTCCAGGCCAGCAAGTAATGAATTACCCACCCTTAAGAAATATGTATGGTAGACTTGGTCCAGACTTCATTTTATATTCTCATGGGAAAAGATAAAATGCGCCTATTAACATGGTTTTGCGCCTCTGAGATGTTTTATCTCTAAAGTTATAACACTGTGCAATGTAACTAAACACCTGACTAATTCATGAGTCCAGAAATTAGCATACTTCAGTAGCCAAGAGACACAAAACTGCTGTTGAAATACAATCTTGCTTGGAAAAGCTTTTGGGGACACAGCACTAGAGGGTCCCATTGATTTATACTTTCACATTCTATGTATATATGACTTATGTATTCACTTATTCGTTTTTCCCCAGAAAATAATTCAGCATCAAAGCCATTCCTTTAGGCCATGTATAAAAATGTGAAAACCAAGGCGAGCAAGAACAAACAAAAGCCATGTGTATCTGAGCGAGCTGTTCAAAGCGTGCATAGGAGATGCTGTCTTTAGAAGTCCTACCGCCAGAGCTAAAAAGTGACCAAAATACCACCATTTCTAAAAACTAGAACTGTTTTGATTCATCACAAAAAATTAAGAGCCCTTTCGCTCTTCTTGTTCTCTTTTCTTTATGGACACTTTATGGTAAGAAGAAACAATGGTGACTTTGATGTTTTGTTGTTAGTGCCAGTCCTTCCTCTTCCCTTTGGCACTTCTCAGAGTCAGCGAAAGCCTTTCATAGATCGCCCGCCCTGAGCTGGGCCTTGCAGTGAGCAGGAGCCAGAGTCCTGGCAGGAATCCCATTCTTATCATTCAAAGTCACTGTTGTTTCTTCTCCGGAGGGGATAGGAAAGGGAAGACAATTTCATGCATTGCGTAGAGCCAAGATAATTCTTTATTTTGAATGTGTTCAAAGAAGATCTTTTTCAAATGTTTCTACCTATAAAACTTTATGTAAATCTTGAAAAGTCATTTCTGCAGAAACCAGATTTCCTGACAGTCGTCGCTTTCTATCATTCATTTGCAGACTGCGTGCCAAAGATAAAATAAAGAAAAGCCTATTTACAGTCCGTGCTAAATCTATTCTTCCCATCTTATTTTTATAAGATGTTTTAGTCATACAAAATAATGGTATGAGGTAATATAACAAATAATGTGTTTCTAGCACATTAAGAAATAAAACATTATAAATACAGTGGAAATCTGTGTACCTTCCGCAGTTGCATTTTTCTCCACCTTTTATCTAACCTGTGGATAACTGTTGTCCAAAATTCAGTGCTGATCATTCCTACTGTGACTGTATACTTTTGTATGCTAAATCTTCAAAACAAATTTACTGACCGAAGTCAGAGCACATGAAGCAATAGAACAAGAATACAATATCTCTAAACATAAGAGAGCTTTAGAGCATGTTTCCACTCTGAAATTCCATGGTTCTATAAAATGTGGAAAATGCAGGGGATCAACTAATTTGTTAACATAAAATCAAATGGCAAGTTTGAAACCCAACCCAGTCTTTTCCATTCCTTTATTATTATTTTTTTTAAATATATTTTTATTGATTTCAGAGAGGAAGGGAGGGAGAGAGATAGAAACATCAATGACTAGAGAGTATCATTGATTGCCTGCCTCCTGCATGCCCCACACTGGGGATCGAGCCCACAACCCAGGCATGTGCCCTGACTGGGAATCAAACCATGACCTCTAGGCTCATAGTTCGATGCTCAACCCTGAGCCATGCTGGCTGGGCTCCCATTCCTTTATTTTAAACCAGAGGCCCAGTGCGCACAAAATCACAGCTTGCTTCTGCTTGTCTCAGCTGGCCACCCCGCCCATCACAGCTCAGCTCTCTGCCACTAGTAGCTTGCTACCCCACCCTCCACCGCTGTTAGCTCTCCACTGCTAGTCGCTCCTGTCCCGCCCCACCTGCTGCGAGAGCCGCTGCTCGTTTGGTTGTGATGGCATTATGGCCATGGGCCTTTTATATAAGTGATGGGCCTTTTATATAAATGATGATTTGTATTTATGCATATTTATCATGTTCTATTTTGATTGAGTAAATTTTTCTTGGAAGTTTTAAAAACGAAAAGAAAATCAGATTCCCAGGGTTTTGACTTACTGATTCCTTCTCATCTATCTTTCTATTGATACATACTTATAAGACACAACTCTTATTCTAGAAACATATAGCAAAATGCTTTGAACATTAGGGACCCAGTGAGGCTGTGAAGCCAATTGCCATTGTAATTCAGCCACCTGCAGGATTAGACTCTGAGTTTGATTTTCAGATCTGAGGCTTCATAAGTAGTGGCCATGCAGAGGCAAGAGCTTGCCTTGAACCTCAGCAGCTTACTGTTGTGGACCCACTCTGGCAGCTGGCAGCCCAGAGCCCCAGAGTCACTTGCAGGTTCCAGCTGCACCAATGCTTCAGAAAAGCTGGCCGGTGGCTTCTCTCTGATAAATCGGCTCTCTCATTCTAGGAAAAATAGTCAAGTTGACACAGACATAAAAACTTTCCAGTCCCTTTCCCAGACCTAGAGCTTGAAATTTAAAGGAAAATCATCAATTTATGATTTTTTGTCCATATTCTGCAGTGAGTTGAAAAGCAACAATCTAACACATTCTTTATTTCCACTAAAATACTATATGGTAGTGACTAGTTGTTTATTCAAAACCTTATCTTCTACAAGTATTTGATCATATGTGATGATAGATGCTATATAAATAATTGTTTTGCCATAGCATGCCACAGACACCCAATGCCATTTTTATCAGTGGGCACAGGGTTCACTGATGTGTTTAAATCTAATTTGTTCAGAACAACTCAGATTCCCATCCTTATAATTTTGTTTCCTGGAGCCAATTCTGAGAGCAATAACTTAGTCAGGACTCAACCAGGGAAGCAGAAGCACTATGAATAGTATGGAATAAGGCCATGGTTGGAAAACCATGGCTCGCGAGCCACATGTGGCTCTTTGGCTCTTCCACAAAATACCACATGTGGGCACACATGTACAGTGTGATTGAAACTTCGTGGCCCATGCACAGAAGTCAGTATTTTGTGGCAGAGGCGGTATTTTGTGGAATAGCCACACTGAAGGAGCCAAAGAGCCGCATGTGGCTCGCGAGCTGCGGTTTACTGAGTCGCAGTTTGCCAGCCACTGGAATAAGGGATTTATGTAGGAATTTGGTCTACACAATTATAGGAGAAGCTGGGATATAAGGGTGTGTAAAGGCGAGCTGGAGGGTCAGAGACTATTTACTAAGCAGTCCTTCTAAAGTCAGGCACATCACTGCCAGATATAAGCACAAGGGAAAGCTGGTGATGAAGAGGGAAGGTATCATCTCTGCATCTGTGGATGAGCCTGTCAGGAAGAAGAGCTGGGTATGGGGTGGGGGGAAGGGGACAAGAAGTTGCACCCACCCTGGGTGGTTTGGCACAGTGGATGGAACTTCGGCCTGTGGACTGAAGGGTCCTGAGTTTTATTCCAGTTGGGGAGCCCATTCCTGGGGTTGTGGGCTCTATCCCCAGTAGGGGATGTGCAGGAGGCAGCTGATCAGTGATTCTCATCATTGATGTTTCTCTCTCTCCTTCCCTCTTCCTTCCTCTCTGAAATCAACAAAAATATATTAAAAAAGAAGAAGAAGAAGCCACACCCGCCAGCACCTGTGCATCTATTTCTTACTACATATAATCACCATCTGACCTCCAAATCTTATGCCAACTTCTTCTTTGGTCACCTCCAACCTAGAACCACATAGGAAAGGGGATTCTGGGAAACAGAGTTTGCCCAAGTTGATACAAAACAAAACCACCACGCTTTCTTATCTTCAATACCTGGCTCTAATTGCTGAGTTAGAATCTATCCTATTCTCACTCAAACTTATCTACTTTTTTTCCATTTGGTTACTATCACCATATATTTGAGATAGGTCTGTTGTTTGTCTGTTTATCTGAGTTAGTATGCCCCTATTTCTGACTTCATTCAAAATACCAGGCTTTCTTATTCTATCTATATTTCCCCCTGTATCTACCTTAATCCCTAGAGATATTTGCTCTATTTGTGGCCACCAGCATCTTCTGAACACATTTTCCATATTATGAGTCCTTCCATCCTGAAATATAAACTACAACTCACCTTCCCAGCCCCCAGTGATCTAGATTCTACAGATCAAACTCATCACCATGGTCCCAGGTTGGTATTAAAGTTTTGGAGGCAGCAACAGCAGAAGTCCCAGTGGGTGTGGTCCGTGTTGGACATCCCAGGGACAGATGTGGTGCCTGTTCCCACAGGCCTAGAGATGTTGAAGGCCTGCCCGTAACCATCCTGATAGCGAGATTATGCATAATTCCAGGATGCAGAGGCTCCAAGATGATTCCCCACACCCCCTGGAGGGTCTGTGAACCACCTGATATCCCTAATAGCACTTCTCAAACTTCGATGTACATGTGAAGTAGGTCTACAATGGGGTCTGCACTCTGTACTTCTGCAAGCTCCCAGGTAATGGCAAAGCTTCTGGTCTAACTGATACAGGCCAAATCCATTTTCAACTTTGTGCCATCAGTGTGGAGGCCAGCATTCCTGGGATTTTAGTGGGTGAACATCCTGCTGCAAATAGGAAAAGTGTGACTATTACTTCCTTTCTATCTTAAGGGAAGAGGGATTCCTTACAAAATTTTACCCACTATTTTTCAGTGTTCTAATTATGATTGGCATTCTAGATGATCTCATGCCTCTTTTCTATGTTGAGCCCAGAACTCACGCCTGGACCCTAGACTTGTATATCCAGCTATCAATTCAACCTCTCCACTTGCGAGTCTCATTTTAGATTTAGCACAACTCAAACTGATCTCATGATATTGTCCCCAAACCTACTCCACTCATAAATCTTTCTCATCTCAGTTAATGGCAACTCCATCACTTGAGCTGCTCATGTTCAAACCTGAGAGGCAGTCAGACTCCTCCTTTTGTAACTAACATACATTTCATCGGAAAATTCTCTTCAAAATCTAATTCTTAGCACCTTCACTGCTCTCACTCTGGTTTAAACCACCGCCATCTCTTGCCTGGACTATAAGTCTTCCAGGGCTTCTCTCTTTGCTCTGCTTGTCTGTCTGTAGCACAGAAACACAAGTTTTGTTGATAAAACACATCCTTCATTTGCTCCTCTGCTCAAAATACACCAGTGACTCTCCCTTTCTTTCAGACTAAGAGCCAAACTCCCTACAGTGGCCTGCAAGGACCTACATAATTTGGCCCCTTGTCAATGTTTGACTTTATCTTCTGTTCGTTTAATCTTCTGCATATTGAGCTATAGACAGATTGGCCTTGCTCACTCAAACATGCCAGTCAGGGGCCTACCTCAGAGCCCTCACATTGCCTAGTCTCTGTCTGGAATATTGTTTTTTATTCTCTCTCCAGATTTTCACATAGTTTTCCCCCATAATACTTTTTACTCAGATGTCCCATTTTCTCACTAAAACCTTTGCTGGCCATCCTATCTAAAATTCAGTCTTCTTTCCCCTCCTTTGCCAAACCCTTTCTCTGCTTTAGGTTTTTTCCTTGTTCCTATTACATTGACCAAACTGTATATGTTGTCTTGTATTTTTTGTTTTTCTCATTAGAGTGTGAGCTCCACGAGGGAGACATTTTGTGTGTTTTGTTTATGGCTCTGTACACAGTGCATAGAAATGTGCTTGGCACATAATAGGTGATCACTGAGTATCCATGAATGATGGAATCAACAGAAGAAAAGATAAATCAGTGTAAACCTAGCAGCCAAGAAAAGTGAATTTCAGGCCTTTCAGGTAGATCTAGTCATAAAATAGGAGTATTTTATGCTGTATAAGATGACACTGTATGGGAACATTTATTTATGGTAACAATTATTCAGTACTAAGAAAGGTGGGATAAAAGATGCATAGAACATAGTTATTGCTTCTAAAAATCTAGAGATCAAATTAAGAAGGAAAATATCTCCAAAAATAACTGTAATTCAAGATGGGTGTTGGTTGGTGCCTTCTAAGAATGTGCTATTAGCAAGTAATTAGTTTCAAAGCTCACATGGGCACACTGTGGTGGAGGGGTTAATTTTAAAGCCTTGTAAAATGAGAAGATACCTGTCATCACACAGCCCAATGCTACTAAATGGTAATCGTTATAAAAAAAATAGCGTGTCATTGTAATAATGCCATTAGAGATAGGGGAGGAGCTGAATGAAAGAATGCCTGTCTCAGAATTAGCATTAAACTACCACCACTTTTCTGATTAGTTGAGCAGTATTGCTTATTATCTAAAATTGGAAAATTGAACAAGGTCAACATATCAAATGAAGAAATTGAAAATCACTACTAATTCTACAACCCAGAGTTCATCAAATTTGATAAATATGAATGAGATCATGTGGCATATTCTGTCCCATATTTTTTTTACTTATTTTATCAAGAACATTTTCCTTTATTGATAAGCATATTTTCAATATAATTTTGAATGTCTACAATATGTTTTATTTTATGTCATATAATTTTTAAAGTTATATTTCAATTGTTGGATCTTTATATCATTTTCTTGTCAAAACTATATGTAATACCATCCACTTTCCTAATATTTTCTTAGGATGGATTCCACCAAATTACATTAGTCAAAAGTTTTGTTCAAGGCAAAATAAAAAAATGCATACTGTAGAGTAGACATCTTTATAAAATGTTGCAGTGATTAGTATGTGAATGACTATAAAATAGAGATGGACATTTTTACCAGCTGCATAATTAGAAAAATGTGCTTTTCCCACTTTACAATATAAGTGCTCTTTCCTGTTGACTTGATTAGTGTCCAACATCCTTGGCTGCATGCAACAATGTCATTGTCCTTAGGAAGCACGGGAGGTGACACATTTGGACTCTTGGGGTCTGGCTCTGCTTTGCCCACTGGTTTGTACTTATCACCAGAAGGATTTCTCTTATATGACATACGTGTATTTACAGTGTTTTCTCTGCATCAGTGCTGCGTTCTACTGGTGGACTGTTAAAGAGAGGCAAGGTAAGAGAGCATCGCACCCCCAGGCGCCCCTGGCAGCAAGCAAGCTTGGGAACCCTCATAATGCCAAAGTAAGCTACTGTATAATGGTGTAAAGGTCTTCTCTTCTTCAGAAGCATTTGCCAATACTAACTCATTAACCTTAATGCCATCCCTGTGAGGCAGGCAAGGCTAGGGAGGAAAGATGAACTAATAATTATAAGGCCTCTTTAAAATAAAAATACGACCTACTGTAAATGCTGAATACCAAATAATAAAAAACAGGTAAATATTATTGTCCCAGTTTTATAGACTGGGGAACTAGGTCATGGGTGTTAAGCATCATGTTATTGCCCACTGAGGACAATATAACTCAGGGTATAGGAGGATGCATAATTCGAACTCAGCACCCTCCAGTCTGAGAGGCTGTGCTCAGAGATCTGGATCAGGCCTTTGGCAGTGGTCTTACACACTGGGAACTATTAGAAATTGGTAACTACTAGTAAAGATCAGGGGCTTGAAAGCGAAAGATTCAGAGTTTGTACCGAAGTGCTCCTAATGCTGGGCAATAAAAATGCTAGTTGCAATTAAATGCATAGCATGCTCACGGCAGAGTTTCCTCTTCTGAGCTTCCGATACACATTAAATTTGTTAATATTATAGCACCTCTTCTTCATAATAATAGTTATTTTTTGACATTTTTGTCTTTCACTGAAGCTATCCCTGCGATCATGAATTACATTTTATTTTTTGTATCTTTGGTGCCTAGCTCAGTTCTTGGCACATTGTAGGTGTCAAATAAATTTTATGGAATGTACACAAAAGAATAAGTAGTTAGAAACATGATAGCATCATAACTTTGTACAATGAGCCTACCGCCTAGGAAACGATATTCCAGTGGTTCTCAACAGAAGGTTCGCATCAAAATCAATTGTAGAGCTATTAAAAATAGTGTCTACTCCAACCCAGACTTTATAGTTTATAATCTCTGAGATAGGTGAACTCTGTAGTTGACCTCAACGTTCACTGCTGATGAAGAATATTTAGTCTATTTCCTTGTAAAATCCTTCAGTATCCTGTTGTGAACCCACCACTGAAGGAGAGACACAGAAATCCCTTTAAACTATATATTTAAAGTGATGTGAGAGAGGTTGATAGAAAAGAAGGGGTGGGATCACATCGATGGAGCACCTTCGATGTGCCACGCTTGTAGTTGCTCACGCAGGTTATCCTACTGAGTCTTCACAATAACTGTGCAAGTAGGTGCTATTATTGCTAATTTTCTTTATTTTAAAGATAGAAAAACTGGACTTTCATATTTCAAGTTAAATATTAATGACAATTATTTCATTTACAATTACATATACAATTAATTACAAATATTTCATCGGTTTCAACTACCATTCAATAAAATTATATACAAATATAGTTTTTTTCTTTTGCTATTAAGATAGTAAGATAAAGATATTTAGATTTAGTCTCTTAATTCGGTTGCACTGGTGTTTTTGTTTAGTAAGTACTCAGTTTATTTCTATTAGTTTTCATGCACTATGCTAGCTTCTCATTTGGATTAAACGTCATGCAAAGGCAGAGTTCATCTTTATTTTTTTTCTCCCTCCTTTTCCTTCTCTCTCTTCCTCTCTATTTTAAAAAACAGGTTTTCCTATTATTCAGGTATAGGAGGCCCACAGATCAGGAGATGACAACTGGCACTGAAAAGATAGTTTGTTACACATAGTTCCCAAGAGGAGGAGCAGGCTGTGCCACGGAGACACCTGGGGAAGCACCACGGTAGTCAGGAGGCAGAAGGAGAGAGGAGGATGCACGGACAAAAGCCTTGATTGTGGTTTCTATAGAAAAGAACAGGGCAGGAAAAGTGAGCAGGTTTAGGATTAGCTAGTTTGAATCATTTCAGTGGGCTCTGGCTTATAGGGATGGTCTGGGACCAGGCTCTGGGGTGATTTAGTGCAAAGGAAGTAGGTGAGAGTCAGGATGCGTATCAAAGGCTTGCTCTAGGCATATTGTGTGCTACCCCCTAGGAAGTAGCTGCCCTTGAATAAGGAAGTTCCTCCCCAGTCCCACAAGGCACCAAGATGTCAAAGCATCACAAAATATAGAAAAAAATGCCCATGATGGACACACACTTTGTTCTCCATCATACGATTCCATACGTTTCTTAGTTAACACCTATAGCAACACAAGAGAAAGGAAACTGTGAAAACACTTGTAGAATATACATAACAGATTTCAAATGAAAAGTCTTTCCGGAATTACTTTTAAAGGAAAAACTTAAGTTAGGAATTAATGATTAAGTTTCAAAAGATTTAAACTTGTATTTCCTTACAGTAAAATATGTGAAAACAAAGACAAGTTAAATTGAGCCAATGACCTGATGAGAGGGAAAAAAGGTACACACACAGTAACCTTTGTCTTTAAGGATAAAGAGATGACCAGTTTGATCTCTGAGCTCAGAAAGATGTGTTTGTTTATTTTTTACTGGAATAGACATGTTGATCCAAGACAACAGTATAGCTCTATTGTCTTAATCACATATCCCCCCTCCTCCCCAGTGGTCTCATGATAATTTAAGACCCAGAAACACGTTTTTGGGTAAGAAGATAAGCATGTAATTAAAGGAAGGAGAAAATCTAGGATTCAGTCTGTTGAAAACCCTTGAATAATGTTCAGCCAATCTGAGGCAGATATATCCAAATGTCAGCTTTCTACTCACAAATGAATGAATAATGAGTAACAAGGAGAAGTTGGATTCACTGAGAAAATCAAAATTATTCCATGTTTTCTCTGGCAGGGTAACTCATAAATATGATATACTGGCTGGAAATTTTTTTTCTCTTTAATGCACATTTTGTTCCAGGTCAAAAAGAATTCAGAGGCAGTATCCATGATTGGAAAACCAGCTTCTTATAAAAGAGGATTAAAGATAAAAAAATACTCTATGCTAGTATAAAATCAAGGATTACCGGAGAACAGTGTGGCTAACTGGAAAAAGCCTTCACATAGCCTCTTCTCTAAAAACATTAGGAAATGAACTATGCTCATATAAACTGCTTCTTCAATCAAGCTGTGCCTTTCCAATTATATTCAGTATTGCTCTTGGAGTGGTGAAATTGTGTTAGGGTAATTAAAATGGTCACAACTGACATTCCTATGACCTCTGCACATATTCTCCTCATTCAATGCTCAGAACAATTCCATAACCCAGGTTACTGTTTTTATTGTACAGCTAATGTAAGAGGGGATCAAAGGTTTGCATCACAACCCAAATATAAATACCCAGTCATTGGCTGACCTGTGATTCAAGTTCAGGTCTTGTTGGCTACCAGTGTTATGCCCTTTCAGCTACCATGTCCTGCCTCCTTGCCCACTGTTGGTGCTGGACAGATGTGTGTTGAATTATATTGAGTTGACATCAAATTTAAAGGAGTTCCAAGATTATATGTATATGTATATATACACACACACACACACACTAGGGGCCTGATGCACGAAATTCATGCACTGGGTGTGTGGGGGGGGGAGTGTCCCTCAGCCCAGCCTGCCCCCTCTCACATACTGGGAGCCCTCAGGCGTTGACCCCCATCCCCCTCCAATCGCAGGATCGGCCCCTTGCCCAGGCCTGACGCCTCTGCCAGAGGTGTCAGGCCTGGGCAGGGGACCCCCATCTCCCTCTGATCGCTTGCTCCCCCCCCCACCCAAGCCTGCTGCCTCTGACCCAGGCTTCAGGCCTAGGCAAGGGGACCATCATATTCCCCCAATCCCCGGCTCTGCCCCCCACCCAGGCCTGATGCCTCGGCCAGAGGAGTTGCCCCTCATCACCCTCTGATCACCAATCACCGGATTGGCCCCTTGACCAGTCCTGAGGCCCCAGGCCCAGGAATCAGGGCTGGGCAGGGGCCCCCCAGCTCCCCGCAGTTGCAGGCTCCGCCCCTGCCCAGGCCTATCGCCTCTGACCTAGGCG
>NW_006285049.1:6001940-6007731 GCF_000327345.1 Myotis davidii | reverse complement strand
GTGTGTGTGTGTGTATATATATATATATATATATATATGCAATATTTTACTTTTGAAATTTAAAATAGGCATGTGAATAGAAAGTGGACTTGATACCCAAAATACTGAGAAATTTTTGACCTGTGATGGGAGAACAAAAGTAAGTCCACAGGGATACAACTTTCTGTTATTTAAAAAAACACAGTTCACCCCATACCTTCAGATGTCCAGCCTGTCGGCTGCTGATTTGGGAGAGACATCTGTGTTCTTTCCCTTTCCTACCAATGTGTAGATGATCCCTCGTCTAGTCACCAGTGGAAGAGATAACAGTCTTTCCGGTCTTGGAGATGTACATGGGAAGGTCAGGAGAGGAAAGAAGGGATGTAGCCTAGACTATCTCTTTGAGGCAGATCATTCTCACTAACTGTTGGGTTAGAGAATGTGCTTGCTAGCCATGATAGCCATGGATAGTTACTTCGCCATCCTCACCTGGCTCCTGGGGAAGCTCCCTAAATGATTCAAAACCTAGTGATTATTCCAGTTGTTTCTGCCAGTGGTACACACCCCATTCCACTCCGACAGCAGCTACCAATATACAATGGCTGCTCACTTTAGCTACTCAGCACTCTCCTAAGAAATGACGGCCGTGGATGGGATTTGTGAGGGAGTAACAGACATCCTAACACTGCAACACCAGGGGAATTTTTTCCCTAGAAAATCTCTTAGGCATAAGCTCTGTCCTTTGTTAGATTACTGCCTTCCATAGAAGTGAATGTAGCACTGAAAGCAGTGGTTTGTATTATTTTTTTCTCTAATCCCCTATTGTGACTTCAAAACCTGATGTTTTTGAATTTTGGGTATAGATCAAGTTTCCTTTCAATAATAATTTGCATCTAGTTCTTTATGGGCATTTCCTTATTTGTTTGTTTCTCAAAGAGGAGCAGATCCTATCAGTGTTCATACTGGCTCTTAAATTCAATGATTCTGTGACTCATATTAGTCCTCTGTCAAAATCCAGTTGCACAGCAGGCTAAATGAACCTATCTTGATTACATATGGATTCCCATCCATCTTGCATGTAAGGAAAAAGCTTCCCTAACATACTCCAGAGCTACTGTAATAAGCCTAATGGCAAATCACCTCTGCCAAAGGTCAGGGGCAGCAGCTTAATTCAAAGCTTAAGCACTGTTGGGATTTAATTGTGGCAAGTGCTGCTCATGAATGCTGCCTTTTGGCACTGAAATGGATAGCCTCTGGGTTTTATACCCTGAGGATGAAATACAGCTTAATATCTCAAAAGTAAAGTTTTAGTAATTGGGTGAAGAGGACAAGTCATAGAAAACTAAAACAAGAGTTAAATCTGTTGTGATGCTATCTATGGCAGGGGTGGAGAGTGAGTGCAGGAGAGGGGAGAGGAGTTTCATTTAACATTTGCTGTCCTGAGTAGCAACAACTAGGTCAAGTGGTAAAAGCAGCTCTAATGTGCTATTAGATCATACCAAGTGGTTTTTAAAGGTATAGTCTACTTATATAGGAGATGCCAGAATAGAAATTCCCAATTTTAGATTCATGGCCTATGGTATATACATAATTTCTCACTTGATTGCTAGTGTTGGTTGCTTTTCATATTGTGCCTGACACATGTAATTTGAAACATTTCCTTTTAATTATACAAATTGTATAACTTAAGTTTTAAGACTAGCAGAGCAAAATATCCTAGTTTATCAACTGGAGTTTGTAATGGTTAGATATTTATCAAACTTTATAATAAAAATTTGGGGACAAGAAAGTTGGAATAGTGGTGGGATAGGTGGGAGTAATATTAACTAATATGTTCACATCTGATTAATTGCTAACGTGCAATACATCATCAGTACTGTTGACTGCATACTCCCTTTGGAGTCAAACCTATTTGTTTAGAACACTAAATGGTGAGTACAGCTTCCCAGCTGAAATGAGGTGGCTTAAGATATATGCCCATCAAACTTGTTCCAAGCCACCAAAGGAAATCAAATAAGGCCAGACACCACATTTCTAATCTGTCTTCAACATGCCAGAAAAATTAAAAATTTGAAACTTATTGTATGTAGCTTATGAATGAGATTGACAGATGTTTAGTCCCAATAGGGAACGGTAAGTGTTCCAATTGTTACTACTGACTACCAGGCAGGGTAAATACAGAGATTTATGGACATTTATATTTAGTTATGTTGAAAATAAAATGCCATTATGCAGATGGTATCCTTTATCTCATCTGCAGCTTAACACATCTTGCCTAGTGACATTATTAAGTAGAAGAATAAACTTTCTAGGAACCCAATGCCCAGACCCATCTGTGTTGTTTTTCAATATGGTGATGATCTGGTATAAGTCATATAAGCTTGGAGGGAGAACACTGAACTTCTGTATGCTCTTGGCTTTTGGGCTAAGTATTCATATTTCCCTAAATTAGTAACCCAAGATGAATGATGATAGACAATAGCTTCAGTAAGCAAAAAGTCATGACATATAAAGCAGCCTATAGTTAGTTGGAAAGGTGGGGCACAGAATACTTTTTAAAAACTCAAACATTCTCAATGATTATAGCTCTTTATGTCAAAATATTCAGGGCTGAAATTACTGAAACCCACAAGAGCAGGTGTTCTGAATAATACTCTAAGGTATAATTAGCATTTCTGAAGAACATTATGAGGCACAGTTAATTGAAAGCCACTATATGGTTAATCATGAAATGATTTATTAAAAACATTAAAAATAGACAAGCTATAAAAAAAAACCCTTCCCAAATCTCTATTTTTACTAAATATAACCTGAAATATGTTGCTACTTTGATTAAAAAATGTAAACAATTTAGTTGTGTCTTCAAAATTGTATATAATTATCTCACTTTTTATTATATTACACCTCATTATTTACATAATATGTAAGTTGTTTCCTAGGTTCGCAAAACCACGCTGAGCAGATAGATTATAGGGATAAGTGGTAGGACAGTGCTTTAAATTCCACTTGGATTAAAGGACTTAAAAAATGTAGAATAAAATAGAGATGTAGCCCTCTGCTCTTAGTATTTGTAACCACTTTGGGTGTTCATATTTAAACCACTGTAATCTCTATGTGTCTATCAATAACTTCTTAGTCACATCTTTGATTTTTTCAATTCCCCAAAAATCTAATGTAGACCTCTGTAATTAGTCTGAAAGGAATTTTAATGCATGATGGTAGGTGCTGGTGTGACAGGTTAGAACAAGAATACTTCAGAGGTAGGGTTCATTTGAATACTGGTGTGTGGGGCCAGGGATCACACATTAGCCAGAAGAAGGGCATCAAAGAATAGTGCTGGAAAGAGTATTAAAGGTATCACATTGTTCTCCTTTATCCTGTGAATGATAAAATTGGGGCTCAATGAGAATAAGTGACTTCCCCAAAGGACCAATGTAAAGCACTACGTTCATGGAGAAAACAATTGGATCGGTGATCAGTACTTTGGCATAATCTGTTCAAGAGGAGTAGATGTCACATTCAAAAGCAGGAAAGAAAAAGGCATCGCAAAGAGAGTGATATTTCATCATATGGCTTTTAAAAACAGATTTAGAATTTTCAACGGATGAGCTGAAGGTCAAAAAGAATGACAAGGGGAAATTATTCTACTGTGTATAATGACCTTGTGCCACAAAAAATGGAATACCGTAGAGCAGCGGTTCTCAACCTGTGTGTCCAACCCCTTTGGCGGTCGAACGAGCCTTTCACAGGGGTCGCCTAAGACCATCCTGCATATCAGATATTTACATTACGATTCATAACAGTAGCAACGAAAATAATTTTATGGTTGGGTCACAACGTCAGGAACTGTATTTAAATGGCCAGAAGGTTGAGAACCACTGCCTTAGAGCAAGGTTTCTCAACCTCAGAACTACTAACATTTGGGGGCAGATAGTTCCTTGTTGTCAGGGGCTACCCTGTGCATTGTAAAATGTTTAGCAGAATCCTTGTGCTCTATCCACTATGTGCCACGAGTACACCCATCCACCCACACTCTTGATCTGTGGCAACCTAAACTATTTCCAGACTTTGTCAAATGCCCTTGTAGGGCAAAATTGCTCCTCTAAAATCTTAAGAACAACTGCAATAAAGCAACAGTCTTGGAAAAAGGGTTTGGTCACTCTGTATATATTAGTCACTCCTACATGCTTGTTAAAAATAAAAAAGGAGAAAAAATATGTCAGGAGAGAAGGGAGGAAAGAAAGAATATATTTATATTCCTAAAAACTCCATTACTAAGCTAAAAGCCATTAAAATGATTTTAATGGAAAAATTGTGATGCATTCCATCGCAAACTGAGATATGCAAATAATTTTCACAGACAGAAAATTACATCAGTTTAACTCCATGTTTTAACCTTGGGGCTTAAAATTCAGTCTAAGGAAAGCTTACTCTATAAAATTCACCCAGGGAAGGTGGAAGAAAGGATGTGATAGTCGGTATGTGGGTGGCAGTGGGCTATGAGGGAGTGAGTTATTGGAAGGAAGTGGAGAGTCAGATGATTCACTTTTTGCAGGCAACCTTTTTGTGACTCATGGTTATCTTATATTTAAAATTTAATAATAAAGTAATAGCTCAGAAAAACATCTTCAGGGAAAAATGAAGGTTAAAAATGAGAGTGTTTTGGGACCTATGGAAATAACACAATGAATACAGGAGAGTGAAAAGTAGTAAAAGTTGCTGCCTCTTCATCCCACTCACCAAGCAACATGTCTTGAGTTCATTCAAATATGGTGCATAATTCAGATTGGTTCCCTTTAGTAGTCTCAAACCAGAAATTGATGTATGAAGTAAATTGGTAAGAAGAAGTTTCTATGAGGGTTAAAATGTTAAACCTAGAAACAAAAATTATAGGTATCTTCAACTGCATTTATGATATAAAATAGTGAACTGAAGAAACATTCTGTGATATGTCTGTATATGTCAGGGCTCATGGGGAGTTGAGCTGTGAAGGTAGGATGGAGACATATGATTAAACAAATATAGTCAAGTACATGCAACATAAGGATGAATAAGACGTGGAACCTATCATCTAGGAAGAATTGCTGTAGACATTAGAGAAGCGTAGAATTAAGTGTGTCTAGTAGACCTGTGAATGCTTCACAGGAAAGGTTGCCATAAATGAGTAAGACTCCAAAAGAAGTGGGTGGGGGAAAAGTATGCTCTGGGATGAAGGAAGGCTATAGCCTAAGAGGGTAGAGTGGGTTTGTGAAATAGAATGGGATCTGAGGTTTCTGAGCATGGTGTCGTTGTAAGGTGACAACGACAAGGGGCCCTAAGCCACTTCATAGAGATGCTTGCCTGTGTTGCATAGTTGTTTTTTTTTTCTGTGTATAACAAACCATCCCTAAACTAATATATCAAAACAGAAAATATCTGTTATTTCTCATGATTCTGTGGGTTGGCTGAGTAGTATATTTGGTTTGGGCTGGGTCAGCTGATTTTTTTAGTATTCTAGCAACATGGCTGAGTGAAGGTTCTAGAATGACTTTATTCAACTGACTAGTCCTAGAGCAGGGGTCAGCAAAATTCTTTTATGAAGGATCAGCAGTAAATATTTTAGACTTTGTCGTCCAAAAGGCAAAATGGGGGATATCTATCCTATCTAATAAAAGAGAAACATGGTAATTGGCATATGACTGCTACCCTTCCTATTGGCTAATCAGGGAGATATGCAAATTAACAGCCAGCCAAGATGGCGGCCGGCAGCCAGGTAGCTGGACGCAAACATGAGGCTTGCTTGCTTCAGTGACGGAGGAAACCAACGTTCACC
>NW_006285049.1:5989133-6001100 GCF_000327345.1 Myotis davidii | reverse complement strand
GTGGTGGGGTGGTGCCCCAACTCCCCAATCGGCCCTGCTCTGAGCCCGACCAGGGGCTGCACCTAGGGATTGGGCCTGCCCTCTGCCACCCGGGAGCAGGCCTAAACCAGCAGGGCATTATCTACAGAGGCGTCCCAGACTGTGAGAGGGCACAGTCCAGGCTGAGGGACCCCGGCCTTCTCCCCGAGTGCACAAATTTTTGTGCACCGGGCCTCTAGTAATAATAATAAAAGCGTAATATGCTAATTAGACCAGACAGCTGGAGGACACCTTCCAGATGTCCTTCAGGACGGCTTTTCAGATGAAGCTGCAGTGGTAGGGGCTGAGGCAGAGGCGGCCGCAGTGGCAGGCCGGGGCCAGGCAGAGGTGGTGAGGGGCAATCAAGCAGGTAGGCAAGCAGTTAGGGGCGATCAGGCAGGCAGGCAGAGTGGTTAGGGGCAATCAGGCAGGCAGGCAGGTGAGCAGTTAGGAGCCAGTGATCCCGAATTGTGAGAAGGTGCAGGCCAAGCTGAGGAACACGCCCACCCCTCCGTGCATGAATTTCATGCACCAGGCCTCTAGTATTTAAATAAGAGTATTAAAGTATAAGAAAGAGTAGTTGTAACAAAATGTGGAAGGGAATGAACAAATACTACCTATTATTTGCAGACCAATTGGTTTACCGGGAAGTGTGAGTGCCTTGTGCAGGTGCAACTCAAGAGAGGTCCTTTTTGTTGAGTTCTCTAGCACCAATGTTCTTTTCATGTTCTACTCATGTCTCCCATAAAACATATGACTAAAAGGTCCATATTTTATTCCATGGCTTTGAGGATATAGGGAATGTGTGAATGATTCTTCCACTGGTGCCCAGCAGTAGGTGATGAGAACAGGAGAATATTGAGAGTTGGAGAGAGCCCAAAAGAAATATTATATTGAAGAGTACCAGAAGATCTAGTGGTTGAAAGCAGAACTTGGTCAATGGAGGAGATCAAGTGAGACTGGAAGTATTAGTGCAATTTAGAAAATTAATTGAGGGAGAAATTAGGATGGACAAAATGTAGGTTTTTAAAATGTAAATTTAAAAATAAATTCAATAGCTATAGTAAAGTAAAATAAATATAAATAAGGACAATTAATCCAAAAATGTTTTACTAGGTTCTATAAGTTTAGTATAAGGAGTGTTAATATGATAAAAGCAAAATAATTCAGGATGGCAAGCATAATTAAGGCCTCTTAATTATAAGAGGACTTTTCTTCTTTTCTTTAATTGGATTAAATTTGGTCTAATTTTTACCCATGCTGAGGTGAAAACCTTGAAACAGAATATTTAATAAGCCATAGAGTGTTTCACTAAATAGAGTTTGTGTCAGATAAATATTTGCTCTTCAAATTCAGTGAAGTATTTCATGTTACCAGTATTCCAGGTGAAAACTTGCCTCCAAGTCTTAAGAAGAAGGTAGTGCCTTTAAATCACTTGCTAACATCTCTGTCTTTGATTCATCACTCTTTCTGTTCAGTTGAATAATTAACTTAATATCAATCTGCCTTTTTCTTTCCCTCCCTCCCTCTCTCCCTCCCTTCTCTCTCTCTCTCTCTCTCTCTCTCTCTCTCTCTCTCTCTCTCTCCCTCCCCCCCCATATTTTTCTTTTTTAATCAACAACAAACCTATAGTACAACCAGGCATCCAAAATTTTTTTTATAACTGCACACTCTGTTGGATAAAGGACTCATAAGACAGCAAATTTTTGTTGAACACCACACTTCCTACACACTCCTCAACCCCTTCAATCCAGCTTCCACCCCCATCATTCCTGAAATACCTTCTGCTAAGGTCATCAACCATCCTAGGGCCCCAAATTTAAAGGATACTGTTCAGCCTTAATTCTGTTTGACTTTCACAACAGTGAATCATTCTGTCCTTAAAACAATCTTTTCCCTTGTCTTCTAGAACAAAGCCATCCTCCTGAGGTTTTTACCCTCCTCTCTTCCGCAGACTCTTTTTAACTGGCTCATTTCACTCTCCCCACTCTTTAAATATTAAAGTTCCTTAAGATTTGTTTATAGAACCCTTTCTCTTCTCATCCTATACAGCTTTCCCATTGCTGCAGTTATCTTTGATGTGTCAGTGACTCCCAAATTTATGTTTCCAGTTTGAATGAGTCTCTTCAGAGTCTTAGACATGTGGATCTGAGTGACTTGATATCTTGACATAGAGGTCTTATAAGTACCCAAAATTCAACATGGTCACAACTAAACTTATTTTTACCTGCAACCTACTTCAGTGCCTCCTACCATAGAAAGTGTCACTGTCATCCATAGAGATTCAAAAGCCAGAAATCTAGACATCATTCTTGACTAAATCTAATCCTTCTTAATGTTGTTACTCTGGTCAAAGCTATCAACAACTGTTGCTTGGAGTAAAGCAGTTGCCTCCTAAATGATCTTCCAGACATTCATTGTTTGTTCTCTGCAATCTGCTATTTTCATGGCCACCCATGTAATCTCTTAAATATGTAAACTTTATCACATCAACATCTTACCCCAAATCCTTGAATGACTTTCATTGTTACTAGACTAAAAACCCAAATCCTCATCTCCTAACACTTTCCCACCACTTCCCTATCTCTTAGGTCTCACATATTGAGCTTGTTCATTTCTTTGAATGTTTCATGTTTTATTCTCACCTAATACCTTTGTGTATACCTGTCTATCTACCTGGGATGCTTCCTCTTTTCATTCCTTCCATATTTAAATAAACTAATTTCTACTCATCCATCAGATTTCATCTCTATTGTCCTGGTGTCACATAAACTTCCTGTTATGTACAATGTTATATACTCTCACAAATTCCTGTTCTTTTTCTTTGTAGAATTTGTTGGAGTTTGAAACTTTCTGTGTGGAATTATTTGCTTATTATATGTCTTCCTCACTAGACTTCAAGCTCTACGGCAGTGGTTCTCAACCTTCCTAATGCCGCAACCCTTTAATACAGTTCCCATGTTGTGGTGACCCCCAACCATAAAATTATTTTCATTGCTACTTCATAACTGTAATTTTGTTACTGTTATGAATCGTAATGTAAATATCTGATGTGCAGGATATATTTTCATTGTTACAAATTGAACATAATTAAAGCATAGTGATTAATCACAAAAACAATATGTAATTATATATGTGTTTTCCGATGGTCTTAGGCGATCTCTGTGAAAGGGTCGTTCAACCGCCAAAGGAGTCGTGACCCACAGGTTGAGAACTGCTGCTCTATGAGGAAGCGTGGGAGAGACCATTTCTGTTCTGCTGGTTATTGTGTGAATCACTGTACCTGACTCAATTGACACTTAATAGTTCCTTGTTGAATCAACGGAGAGGCTATTGTCTATTCTCGTTTCTGACTCATGCAAGAAAAATGAGTTAAGTGTATATATAACACAAGTCTTAATATACATTCAAATTTGTAAAACATGAGCTTGTTAGAGGATGCACCAAAATAACTTTACCTAATGAAGCAAGAACACATTGAATCTGGATAGCATTCAGCCTAGAATTTTCTCAGATACAGAAGTACATTTTGGGGGTTCTTTGGGGAAACTGACTGTTATTTTTAACTATTATTGTTCCTTTGCTGTGGTCCACAAGATCAATGTGTAATGTAGAGGGCAATGGTTAGAGTGGGCATAATGATGAGCTTGCGCAAAGTGGGCTGCACCCAGTTTCCAGCTCCACTGGCCATCCCGGAAAGGTAATGGTGTACCCTACATGTTGGCTGTGAGAGACACCCCCCCCCCAGGCAGAGCTTTCAGTGGTAGGCTTCAAAAAGGAAAGTGCTGGTGCGTGCCATCAGTGTGAAGTTGAGTTGTTGCCACTGGGGGAAGAGAGCAGGTGATCATTTAAAAAGCATTTCGCAAATATTCCTCTATCCAACTTGAAGTGAAACATATAGGGTGTCCCAAGTTCCAGTGCGTGGATCACATTGCTGAAAAAGTCAGACTAAGTGTCAGAATCGGCAGGTGTTTCCTTTTAGTTTTTTGCCTCCAGAAAGAAACCAAAAGTAAATAAAAATTATGGTTATCCCATTGGCACCAGAATAATATATAGATAGTATAAGCTATAAAGGAAGAAGTTAGGAGTGAAGAGAACTATCCTTTCTGCACTTTCTGATTATTTTAATAACTATCACCAATATGAATTTAATATTTAGAATTCTAATTCTTATAACAGAAATTCAGGAAAAAGTGAATGGACTCCAGTATTTCGAATACCTTTTGTGTAACTGGTCTTGAAATTTTATCTGTTTTCTTTTTCAAGGTAAGGGATCTGTTTTTGTTCTGTTTATTTTGGTTTAGTCATGCCATGAGGAAATGAAGTATATAAGTTAATTATTTTAATCCCAATAAAATGATAACAAACTGTAACTACATAATACTCTCCCCAACTGGTCAATTTATTTAAACAGTATGTAAACTAGACTTTATTTTGGTGATTTGTAAACAAAGTGCTTAAATGTTCCTCATGGAAATGGGTTACTAAATCATGCTATCTTAGAGAAAATCTGAAATTGAGTAAGATGCAAAATCTCATTCTATTCTATCCCAGAAATCTTAGCTACATTACTATAAGTTCAAAAGATTTAAAACAGTTGTTGAGACTCACAAGAAACTATGCTAAGTTACTATGGCCTTGCCATTTTTACCCCTCAGGGACACATTTTTCTATGAGCATAAGATTCGGTGTAAAATTCCATGCATTTTTTCAAGAACCTGTTATGAAATAACTGTCATCTCTAGGAACATGGGTTTTCAAATAAGAATCATGTATGTATCACAAAGAACTCACATCTACTTTTCAATTAGTAAAATTGTAAAATCAATAATCCAAATAAGCAAGCAAGCAAGCAAAAATCACTTCACCTCAATATTTCTGTACTGGATTGAGTAGTGTCTCCCCAAAACTCTTGCCACTGGAACCTAAGAATGTGGCCTTATTTGGAAAAAATGCTCTTTGTGGATGTAATTAGTTAGGTTAAGATGAGGTCATACTGGATGTTATGGACTAAAGGTTTGTATATCCCTACCCCCACCAAAAAAAAAAATCATGTTGAAATCTAATCCCCAGTGTGATGGTGTTTTGAAGTGGGACCTTTGGGAGACTATTAGGTCATAAGGGTAGGTCTCCTATGAATGGGATTAGTGCCCTAATAAGAAAAGGCCAAAGAACTAGCTCACTCTCTTCCCACCATGTGAGGATGCAAGGAGAAGTTGGGAATCCACAAAACAGAAGAGGGCTGTCACCAGGACCCAATCATACTTCCAGCCTCCAGAACTGTGAGAAATGCACTTCTGTTGGGTAAGCCACCCAACTTTTAGTATTTTGTTTTAGCAGCCTGAGCTGACTAAAATGCTGGAGTAGGTGGACCCTACATCCAATGACTGGTGTTTTTATAAGAGAAAGGAGAGGAAGATTCAGACACAGAGACAGACATAGAGGGAAGAAGACCAGGTGGAGACAGTGGTAGAGACTGCAGTACCTCAGCCACAAGCCAAGGAACACCAATCGTTACCAGACACCCCCAGAGGCAAAGAAGTAGTCTGCCCTAGAAATGTCAGAGACCCCGTGGGCTTGTCGACACTTTGATTTCAGACTTCAAGCCTCCAGAACTGTGAGAGAATTAAAGTCTGTTGTTTTAAGCCTTTTAGTTTGTAGTAATTTGTTATGGTAACCGCAGGGAACTAAATCAATGTCTCCAGCTCTTTTACTATCTTCTCCACTTCCTAGTTAAATTTATTGAAATAATTCCTTATAATTTCTTATTCCTTTCTATGGCATGACATTCACTCCTCAACCGCTATCTGCGGTCTACCCTCATCATTCCACAGAAATTGCTTTCCCCCGGGTTTCCAGTAGCCCCTTGTGGCTGTATTCAGTGGATACTTCTCAGCCTTTGGATTATTTCCTCCTCATCAGCACTGGGTTCTCTTCATCACTTCCTCCAAGAGCTCTGTAATGGCATCCACAAAATGTTCTTCCTCCCTCTATGGCCACTCTGTCGCAGTGATTGTTCAAGCTCCCCTTCTTGGAGCTGTCCGTTAAATGCTGGTATTTGTCAGGATTGTGCCATGGATCTTCTTCCCCCTGTAAGTACTCTGTGTGGTTCTTCAGATCAAATCTCCCTCCTGAGTTTTGGATTGCTATCAGTTCCGCAACTTAAGTGAGGCATTGCAAGTTAAGTGCATCATGAGTCCTCCAAAATCGGTGTGCTCAAACCTGCAATCACCGTTTTCTCATTCACACTTGCTCCTTTTTTTTTTTTTTTTTTTTTTTTGGTCTGAGCCCCAGATCTTGATACCACCCTCATCCCAGTTAATAAAGTCAGAAACCTGGGAGACATCTTTGGTTCTCTCTTCCTCTCATAAGGAATCCTGGCTCTTTTTGGCATCTCTCCTGTGTCCTGCAAGAGCACAGGAACGGATCCTCTCTCTGTGGGCATCTTTGTGAAACATAAATTTGCTTGTGTGACCCTCTTGCTTAAATGCCTGCAAAATCTCCCCAATCCTTGTAGGATCAAGTCCAGCATGGCTCACAAGGCTCACATGACATGTCCTTTATCCTCAAGCCAAACAAAAACTGTCTTGGGAGGTGAATGAGATGTCACCTCTAGGAAGCTTTTGTGCCCCCGCCCCCCACTTGGTGCTTATCCCACTTGTAATTCTCTGATTCCCCCAGTGGTCCTTAAAATGCAAGGAGTGCAAACATCTTATTCACCATGTATCTCCGGTGCCAGCTACAGTGGCTGAAGTTGAGAGGTGCAATAAATATTGGCTGGATGAATTACCTACTAAAATTATCCCCCAAAGGAAAGCAAGTTAAATAATCATTAACTCATTTGACCAAACAAAGCAAGCAGGGTCACATATTCCTAGTTCCCTTTCCATTCTTACATATTCCCTTTTTAAAAAAGAAAGCAGCTTGCATTACATAAAGTTAAATCATAATTTTTAGGAAACATTTCTTCTAAATTACAACATACAAAATTGCGAACCAATGAGAAAAACCAAGAAGGGCTTAGTTATAAATACTATACCTCCTTACCAATTTAAAATAAGTTCTTTCTTCTAACCACAGCCTTGTTTAGCCACTTTTGAAGCTTTGAACTGCTCTCCTTTAGCTTGTGCTCAGCTGGTGAGTCCACAGGTGTCGAATGCCACATTTTCCACTTCGCTCACCCTGAGCCCTGGCAGTGCCCTCATGATGCCTCCTGCACATTTTTAGCTTAATCCACCCATTTGTAAGCTCTGATCTGCTCTGAACTCTCTCTCACCTTGCCTGCCTCTGTGCTGCCTTTGAAGGGGGCATGCGTGTCATGGCTTTGAATCTGCCCCAGCTGTTCCTAATTCTTTCATTCCCGAAGCACTCCAGCCTCAGAGCTCTGCTTGCTTCTCAAAGGAGGGGCTGCACTGGGGAGATTTGGGGGGCACATGAGCTCTATTCTGTCCAGGAACCTTCCCTGAAAATTGTTGATCCAGTTAGTGATGCAAATTAGTTGGGCTTGTTTTGTTTAATCAAAAAATACATTTTTTTTCATGTTCATCAAAGAAACATTTGACAATAGAGAAAATTAGGAAAAATATTCCACAGCACCTCTTTTTCCACCAACCACTCACCATTGCCATGAAGATTTTGATATATTTCCTTTCAGTCTTTTATTCCATGTATAAAACTTTAATTTTGACATAGTTACTCTATTGCGAATATAATTTTATATCTTTTATTTTCACTTAATATGGTTGTAGTCTATTTTGCATAATATCTCCTTGAGTAAACATGCTGGCAAAATAATTATTCTCTTCCGGTTACACTTCTAATTTGTTTCCATTGTCATTGTGGATAGTAACAGGATAAATCTGATTTAAATATAGGAGAAAAAAACCCCCCACAATAAACCCCAGAAGAAGCCTAACAGGTTTAAAATGCTTTCCCTAAGATTTATATCCAGAAGTGAAATTACTGAATAAAAGGGAATGAGTATTTCCAAAGATCATATTTCATTTGCCCAAATTGCTTTTCAAACATGTACCAATTTATATTACAACTGAGTATGTATGAGTTGCTATTTCATTCATCTTTGCCAGGCTGTTGCTGTACTTCTCTTTTTCTCTCTAATTTCACAGATCACTTACGGAACTGTTTCTTAGATTCTTAAAGAAGCTGCACATTTTCACGAACGTTAATCTATATTAATTGAATTTCTTGATCATTGATATTTTTGAGACTCTGTACTTTTCTCTCACATAGCTCTTTAGTTAATAACAAAGTTAACTGTCATATTACTACACACATGTTTCCCCTCTGGTTGTTAATGTTTTGAATGTTTCCCTATAGATTTTAAATTTTTATATAATAAAATCCATTTATCTTTTTAATTTATAATTTTATTAAAGTTTAAAAATACTTTTCACTCCCTGTCTGCTCCCTCACTCCACCCAAGCATTTAATAATATTCACTTCAGTATTATCTTCTAAGGTTTTATGTTTTAATATTTTTTACATACAACTCTTTAATTCATTTGGGATTGTATCCTAGCATGTAAAGTTAGAATCTGTATTTTGTTTTGTAAATTTTTAACTAAATGTCCCCAAACCATTTTTAACACATTCTTTTTCTTGTACATTGTTTTGTGAATCTTTGTTAACCATATTTTCAATTCTCACATATACTGGATTTATTGTTGGACAATTTATAATGTTTCATTGACTTGTGGCTATTTTTTATACCAGTAGTCAGAATTTAGTAACTTTAAACTTTATAATATGTTTAGGATTTTGGGTAAAGTCTGTACTTAATTTACAAAGTTTATGAAAAGCTCCTCTTCAGTTTGTAATAGACTTAAATTTTTGTATTTATTGGGGGTAAGGAAATTGTCATGTTTAAAATATTTTGTCTTTTATTTCACAGCATAAAAATTGTATGGGTTAATTTTTTTATTGTTATACCTGGATTCTTACCACATATTTTTTTGTGTGAATATTGCATATGTAGCCTCTTCTTGCCATTATACTTTAAATGGTTATTTCATTCTCTACAAAGACTATAAAATTTTATGCATTTATGTTGAATTTGTATCACTTCACAAAATTAATTATAAAAGTTTTTCCCATTGATTCTTTTTCCAGATATATAATCATATCACCTAAAAATAATAATTTTATCTCTCTTTATCAATATGTTTTTGTTTTCTGTGCATCTAATAGCACTTTCTAGACCGTTCATACTAAAAATTACAATATCTGGTATTACTTTATTTCTGATGTTAGTAAAATAACTAAATTTTCATTACCAGCATTTTATTGACTGCTATTTTAAATTAAATACTGGTTATCATTTTAAGAAATTATCCATCTATTCTGATTTCTTAAAAAAACATCTAAATTAGGAATACATTTTAAAACTAAGTTTTGAAATTCATTAAATAAAATTATTTCAGAAATTGTTCATACATTTAATGTGTTAATTGCTAAGTGCTTTAGTTTATGTATATTAGGTGGGACAAAATTAGGTAAACAGTTGTCCATGTAAAAAATAATACAATAATTAATACAAAATAATATAAGAATAAATTGTGTTTTGCATACTCACAATTGTAAACTTACTTTTGCCCCACACTGTATTTTTAAATTTTTACTTTTTTTCTTATTTTCTTCTTTAGATTTGCTAATAGTTTATTTAAAAAAATGCATTTGTTTATTCTTATTTCATGTTTCTCATTTCAGTATAGTCATTTCTGATTTTTACACACTGTTATTTATTTCTGCCTTCCTTAGGATTGTTAATTCGAATGGCTTGAGTTAAATAGTTATTTCATTTCTTTCTTTCTTATCTCTTTTGAGATAAAATACCATATTTGTATTGTCATTTTCGTCTAAGTAGTGTGCTATTCTGTATTTTATTTCTTTTTATTTCTTTATTAAATCTTTTTTGTTGGGAGTATTACAGATGTCCCTCTACTTCCCCCCATTATCCCTCTCCACTTGGTTCCCGCCCTACCCCAGGCCTTCACCACCCTATTGTCTGTATCCATAGGTAATGCACATCCTATACAATAAAGAGCTAATATGTTAATTAGACTGGATGGCAGAATGTCCTTCCAGAACAACCAGTGGGCAATTAAATCTTTTTTGTTGGGAGTATTACAGATGTCCCTCTACTTCCCCCCATTATCCCTCTCCACTTGGTTCCCACCCTACCCCAGGCCTTCACCACCCTATTGTCTGTATCCATAGGTAATGCACATCCTATACAATAAAGAGCTAATATGTTAATTAGACTGGATGGCAGAATGACCTTCCAGAACAACCGGTGGGCGGGGCCATGAGGCAGCAGGGGCCAGAAGGACCAAGGCAGCTGGTGCCACAATGGTCGGGGCTGCAAGGGCCAGGGCAGCCAGGGCTGCGAGGGCCTACCTTTGCATGAATTTCATGTATCGGGCCTCTAGTATGCATATAAAATCTTTGGTTAATCTTTTCCTGCCTCCCCTCACCACTTCCCTCTGAGATTAGTCAATCTGTTCCATGTTTCTATGCCTCTGGTTTATTTTGCTTCCTGGACTTGTAAGTCTATTTCTTTCGCCACATAGGGGAAGCTTTCTGTCATTATTTCTTTAAATGGGTTTAAACATCTTGCTGTCTTTCTTCTTTTGGCACCTCCATAATATGAATGTTGGTACTCTTGAAGTTGTCCAACAGGCTCCTTACACTATCTTCATATTTTTGGATTCTTTTTTCTTTTTGCTCTTCTGATTGTTTTTTGCTTCTTCATATTCCAAATCATTTATTTGATTGTTGGAATCATCTACACTACTGTTGCATCTCTGTAAATTATTCTTTATTTTAGTTAGTGTGTGCATAATTTCTGACTGATCCTTTTTCATGTCTTTGATGTTCTCACTAAGGTTCTTGAAATTCTCACTAAGATCCTTATTTCTTATTTGAATCAATAATGAATTGAATCTGCTTCATAGTTTTGATTAGACTTTTTGTTACTGGTGGTTTAAATTTTTACTTACAATTTCTACTTTTTGTGGTTAGAAATGTAGAGTTCAAATTTTACTCTTTTTTAGAATTATTTTTTTTAGTTTGTCATAAATATATGCCTTATTAAAAATGCAGATAGAATATTTTTCTTTTAATTCATAATGTTTGATTAATATTCTACATAACATTTTAGATTAATATATTTTAAACATTTTTTTATATTTTTAAATCATTTATCTTGTCTCTTGCTCTACCATAAGTAATAAGATAGAGCTAAACTTTCTACAATTATGTTTTTTCAATTTATTACTGCCTTTCCAACTCATTTGACCTGTTATTGGTGATTTGAAGTTCTCTATTGTTATGCTTTTTTGTATATTTTATTTCTATAAAATGATTTTATTTATTCAATTTAATATTTTCCCTATAAATTCTTTCTTGCCTAGTATTTCCCTAGTCACTCTTGCTTTTTTATAGACACTATATTAAAAAATCTTTTTGCTAATCTTTTAATTTTTATATTTCTGTTTTAAACTTTCTTTGATCTTGTATTTATCCTCTAATATGCAGAGTCAGTTTTGTTCACTTTTATCTTTAAAAATGCAAAGCAGATGCATTAGTTTTAAATATTTTAGTGTAATTATGATTCTTAAAACTATGAAAATAGAAAAACTTTAACATTCTATTCAGAAAAAAACTTTGACATTAAGTGCACCATCATTTACAGGTAAGATAAAACTACAGGCACTCCTTGGGTTATGTCGGACTTGACATATATTGTTTCGTGGTTACGTCGCCATCTCCCTTTTTTTAAAAAAATATATTTTATTGATTTTTTACAGAGAGGAAGGGAGAGAGAGAGAGGGTTAGAAACATCGATGAGAGAGAAACATCGATCAGCTGCCTCCTGCACACCCCCGACGGGGGATGTGCCCACAATCCAGTACATGCCCTTGACCGGAT
>NW_006285049.1:5980545-5988832 GCF_000327345.1 Myotis davidii | reverse complement strand
TCATTTAGATATCTACTATTACCAAGACATTTGTGTCAAGGACAGACAGCTCATTTGGGACAATAAGATTTATATTTTATTCTGGTAATGTTATCACTATAGTGTCTTTCTAAAAAGTCCAGCTGTATGCAAATGTAATCATTAGAGTCAGAATAATAAAGCCATCAATGTAGTTCTTTTATAACTTGCTTCTACACAGCATTATAACTTATTTAAAGAGAAATCTTAAGCTTGGAAATGAAAATTTAGACTGGAATTTTTACTAACAGCTCCATTCTTTACAATGACAAGTTTTAGAAAATCAAATTCAATGGATAATTATACAAATTGTATTCTAGTTTTTATATTTTGTTTCTACTTTTCTTTGAAATTATATTTATCTAATGACATGCATCCATTGTTAGATGGATAACCAAGAAAATAATCTCATAAAATGAACAGATTAAATCAAGGTACCGTAAATACTCTCACTCTCTCTCTCTCATTTTTTCAGGAATGTGTAATGAGCACAAATTGTAGAGTGTGACTTGGGCTCCCTTTATCTTTGTGTTTTTGTTCATAGAGGCAATCTTAGTGACTGCAGTATCTTTTAGTGTCATTGAACTTTTAGTGAAACCCAGTGTTAAGTAGCAAGAATCCGAAGGGCAAGATCCATGAAATCTAGGCTTCACTTGCAAATTTGCATTAACTATTCCTTAAAAGGAAGCATTTATCTGTTGTTAATTTCCTATCTGTAGAGGTTGTAGCTACCTCACAAGTTGGTGCCAGATCAAATGTGTAGACCTCCAGAAAATATTAAAGCAAGTCAAGTGCAACATTTATTAGTCATTATTTAGTTTATAGGGATAAATTTGAAATCTGTAGAGAAAAACCTGATCACTTTAGAAAAAGTGAATTATGTAAATCCAAAGCCTTGTTATTCCCATCATCCTATTTCCAGTAGAGAACCAGAAGTAAAATTGTTTGTGCTCTGGATTAGGCCTAAAGAGTCATTTTGATTCTTTCTGGAATGTCTGGTGGCAGGGAATCACTGGAGCATCTTTGGCTGGTCAGCTTTTCATTTGTATCCTGCCCTCTTCTCAACTTTATATAAAGTCCTGAGTATAAGATAATAATATAAATAATAGGTAACTGTATAATTGTATTCTGGTTTTTATTTTTTTATTTTTTCATTTTTATTGAATTTATGGGGGTGATACCGGTTAACAAATTTAAACAGGTTTCAGGTACACAATTCTACAACACATCATCTACATACCGTATCATCTATCCATCACCATTTATCCTCCCACACCTTCTACCACCTCTCCTCCCCCCAGCAATCACCACACTGTTTGTGTCCATACAGTTTTTTCTTTTTTCTATTTTGCTCTATCCCTTCACGGTCTCCACACCCCCACCCAAGGCTGTCAGCCTGTTCTCTATTTTGCTTGTTAGTTCATTTTGTTCATTAGATTCCATATATGAGTGAACTCATGTGATGTCCTAGAGCCACGTGCGCAGTACCCCAGCCTTTCAGCCATTGGTCGCCTGTAGCAACATGTCTCCCTCTGATTGGTCCCCTCATGCTATATATACGCCCGTAGTTCCACAATAAAACGGATCTGCGTCACTGAACCTGGTCTCCAGAGTCATGCATGCAGACACCCTAGCGCGTTGGGGCTCCGTCGTCCTCACCCCGAGGGACCCCCTGCTTCATTTGTGCCCATATGTTTTTTTCTTTTTTCTATTTTGCTCTATCCCTTCACGGTCTCCACACCCCCACCCAAGGCTGTCGGCCTGTTCTCTATTTTGCTTGTTAGTTCATTTTGTTCATTAGATTCCATATATGAGTGAACTCATGTGATGCTTGTCTTGTTTTGATTGGCTTATATTTTGTGTCCTTTGAAGAGGATGGAAAAATGACCAGGGGCATGAATGTTCTGTGTGAGGCTAACTGAACAAATTGTGGAGCACTCTTACTGGCCCACAAATCCCTCTCTGCTAAGGCCAAATTTTCTGCTTTAAGAAAGTCTCTGGTTACTTAGCTCAGGCTGGAGTGTTCAGCAATACCTTGCCATCATTATAAATTAACTTCTTTTTAAATATATATTTTATTGATTTTTTTTACAGAGAGGAAGGGAGAGTGATAGAGAGTTAGAAACATTGATGAGAGAGAAACATTGATCAGCTGCCTCCTGCACCACTGGGGATATGCCCACAACCAAGATACATGCCCTTGACTGGTATCGAACCTGGGACCCTTCAGTCCGCAAGCCGACGCTCTATCCACTGAGCCAAACAGGTTAGGGCATAAATTAACTTTTTATATTGATTAAGTGAGAAGATGGAAGAAGATAATCACTCACATTGGTTTACTCTTCACTGTAGCTGACATAAGGAAAAACATCATAGCAATCACAGCTTGAGATTCATTTTGCTTAAAATGAGAAACTCAATGGCATAGATAGTTCAGCATTGGTAGGTGTGGTTGTAGATGGGCATTTATGGCAATAACTCATGTATTAAGAAAGAATGTTATGATCAATAATTAATTGATACTTTACATTTCCATTGATAAAAGTGATTTGCTTTGCATTCACCCTGGCCTGAAAGACTGCAGTTGTTTTCCTGGAAACATGTACAAAGCAAAAAGCTGTTTGAAAGAGAAAGGAATTTTCCAGGGAAATTTATCTAGGAATGTATAGATAATTTTGAAATAACAAAATGAAAGCTAACAAATTAAAGAGTCATTAGGGAATGTTTTCTTGTGTTCTTTTTTATTTATTTTAAGAATTTAGGGAAAAATGTGCCAGTTCAAACCATAGGTCTATTTCAGTGTGAAGCATTGTGCTATGCACCGAAGGGAATACAATGATGAAAACCAAGAATTTGTTTTATGCTATTGCATTTGCAGCTTACTGCACACTTTAATATTTATAATTCATTTTGACCTTTTAACCACCCTGTGAGGTACGCCTGACAGGGTTACATTATCACCCTTTATAGACACAGAGGAAGAAATAAGACCAGAGACAGTAGTTGCCTTGCCTAAGGTCAAACAGCTAGTTTGACAGGGTGGTGTCTTGAGTGAATTAATAATGCTGTAAAAAGGTTTTCTAAGGGACCCTGAGAAAAGAAAGACCAGTTTCTGCTAAAAGAAATGAAGATACCAGTTCCTCCAGCTGGAGGAAATAAGATGGGCCTTGAAAAATGCTTTAAATTACAATTAGACATTAAAGACAGAGGAAGTGGTGTGACATAAAAGCATGGGTCTGTGGAAATTAGGATGCTGCTTCATAGAGGGTCTTGCTGCACATTTGTCAGAGGATGGGGAACCACCACAATTTGTTGTGATCGCTTCCTGTTCATGCAGCAAGACTCAGTCTGCTAGGGTTCAAGTCTCAGTTCTAGCATTTATATATTGTTTGATCTTGGGCTTTGTCTAGACCAGTGATGGCAAACCTATGACACGCAAACTCATTTTTTTGGTTGATTTTGCTTTGTTAAATGGCATTTAAATATATAAAATAAATATCAAAAATATGTCTTTGTTTTACTATGGTTGCAAATATCAAAAAATTTCTTTATGTGACACGGCACCAGAGTTAAGTTAGGGCTTTTCAAAATGCTGACACGCCGAGCTCAAAAGGTTCACCATCATTGGTCTAGACCTTAGTTTCCTCAATAGTAAAATGAGTGGAACAGTAACTACTTTGAAGGATGGTTGTAAGGATTTAAATGGCTAAAGTACATATGTCTGGAACATAGCAACTGAAAATAATTGTTAGTTATAAATATGACGTGATCAGAGATGCAGTTTAGGAATGCTATTGTGGTGTGAACTGTTCAAAGGCAGGGGTGGGACAGAGGTGGGGTAGAATACCTAGAGGAGGGAGTCAGGTTGAAGCTCAAACAGCAAGTTGGAACCTATAGCAAGAGTCCAAGTGATGTGCAGTGAGGGCTTGACTTGGGATACCAACATTGGGAATCTCAGATGCCAAGCATTTTAGAACCTTTTACAGAAGAAAAATAAAATGTGAAATGTGCTTATTAATTGTCTGAAAATTAAAACTTCTCCCTGTTGACTGGCTAGATTTAAAATTTGATGACCAAATTTATAAAGATTTATTCCAGTTCAAATAATCCTATAAATACACCAGATAATTCTAACCTTCACATCTGTTCAAACCACAACACAGATAAAAGAACTAATGGGAAGACCAACCCTTTCCTTTCCTAAATGAGGCTCCATTGACTTTTTTGGGGGCAAACCAATGAAAGATGATAAATTTCCCCAAACCTATAGGACTGATTAGGGTGTTTCCAACTGACCCAAAGCTATACGATCTCATAGCTAGACCATAAAATGCTTTTGCAGCTCTGAGGATATTCCTTTGTTTCCATCAGACCTTTGGGCACTTGGGAGTATATTCTCTTGGCTCCAAGACTAACTTTTTTTGTTTGTTTCACAGGTCAATGACCAAAACCTCTAAATAGTCACCAAAAAAGCTCATGAGGAGGTCAGAGGCTGCCCCAGAGGCATTTGGTTTCTGGCCCAGGAACTCAGTGCAGACCTGAAATCTGTCCTAGCCACCTGTGATTACCTCCAGCAGTACTGAGCTGGCTTCCTTCCAGGGGCTCCTGCTTTGTGTGTTCAGTTCTTCCCAGAAGACTGAGGTCTAGCGCTGTGCTGATCAGTGTGGGAGCCATGACCAGGTGTGGCTATTGAGCACCCGACATGTGTCTAGAGTTGAAATGTGCTCCACGTGTAAATTACACACCGATTTCAGAGGCTTAGTGTGAAAAAAGAAAAAAAAAACCATAATATAAATATCTCAATATTTCATGTTGATTGCATTTTGAAAAGATAACATTATAAAATTTCCCTGGTGTGGCTATTAGACATCTTAAAATGACAAGTGTGGCTCACATTGTATTTATATTGGAAAGTGCCACTCTAGAGGTAGGATGCCATTAGTCTCCCAGATTCTTCTGCAAAGCATTTAGTAATGTTCCATTGTTCTGTTGATCACCCTTTAGTTGGACGTGTAACCTCACTGTTCTAGAAGCTGATTGTTTTATCCCTATGTACATTGGTCCTGCAATTCATGATTGTCCTGCAAACCTAATATTAGTACAAGATGACTTCCTTCCATTTTGTCTTAATAAAAGCTGGAGGGGCTAAATTAAGTGGAGGCTGAACAAATAAAGGCCGATGGAAATTTAAAAAGGAAGGAAAGGCCCAGCCATCATGGCTCAGTGATGGAGCGTTGGACCTATGAACCAGGAGATCACTGTTAGATTCCCGGTCAGGGCACATGCCTGGGTTGCAGGCTCAATCCTCAGTGTGGGGCATGCAGGAGGCAGCTGAGCAATGATTTTCTCTCATCATTGATGTTTCTATCTCTCTCTTCCTTCCTCTCTGAAATAAATAAAAATGTGTTTCTTAAAAAGAGGCAGGACATAAAATGCACGATATTGAGAAATTCCTACTCAAAACATACATCTGCAGGATGTATGTTCTCTTCTCTGTTTTTATAGAGGAAGATACAGTGTTCAGAGAGGTTAAGTAACTTCCCCAAAGTAATACAGTTCATACCTGCCGGAGGATTCAAAAGGTCTAACAAATTCCAAAGCATAAGTCTTTCTCGTATCACAATGCCTTTCCTCTACTGAACCTTTTGCGAAAATTTAGTAACCATTGTTTTGTAGATATTTCTCTTATTAACCACAAATGTCCTTCTTTAAGTGTGTGCTGTGCTTGTCAAGTTAGTTTAATATCGACTAAAGTGTGTATAGAACAAAGTTTATTCATGGGAGTTTTTATTCATGAGAGGCCAGTAAGTATTCCATATGCCCTCTCTTCTCTCTCCCAGTTGTGTAACCTTAATAGCCATTTGTGCAGCATGGAGTTAATGACACAGTTCTCACAGGGTTGCTGAGGGGCTAAAGCAGGCTGTGAGGGAGAAAGTGCTCTGTAGAACAGAGTCAACCTCCCCATACCCTTCTCCCACTCCTGGAATGGGTGCGACATAATGATTTCACCTTGTTCTGCTACATTTATATATATTATACTGACAGACAATGGGTTCATAGTTTTTTGTCTTTGAAAATGAGATGCAATATGAAAATCTAGAAATTATAAGGACCTTATGTGTCACCTTCCTGATCCCTCTCTCAACACAAGACTGCTTTTCAGAAAACACAGGCAGGTCTCATCCTCTCCTTCCAGTCATCCATGCCAGCCCCTTTGATCTTTTCACTCAAAAAGTTTCTTTCCCCATCTGCTAACCTAAAGTTTCCTCATTAATTACTTTGGATGAAAATGAGAAAGATAATGGAGGATTAATGTCACCCCATAACTTTTTCTTCTCTAGACAAAGTTATTTTATAGCCTTTAAGTGTCTTCTTTTCTTCATTTTGATTGTTATCTCCTGAAACCCATTTACATTAATTTTCATTCAACTGGGTCTTATTTTTTAAGCATGTAGAAATCGTGATTACAGAGAGGATAATACATTGCTACCATTATTTTAGAAAGGTTTACTCTAAAGTCAGTGTTTGTTTTCTTGCTTAGGCTAGATTCTAGGTGAATGTTTTCAGGAATAATAATCAATGGCTTGCTGTTTGCTGCTGTTGAATTGGTTAGTTTCCCATTTTAACAATTGAGAGAAAAAAAAATAAGGGATAGTGAAGCAGGGGATCAACAGGAAAGGTGCCATTTGTTCATCAGGATTTTTTTTTAAATATATTTTATTGATTTTTTACAGAGAGGAAGGGAGAGAGATAGAGAGAGTTAGAAACGTCGATGAGAGAGAAACATCGATCAGCTGCCTCCTGCACATCTCCCACTGGGGATGTGCCTGCAACCCAGGTACATGCCCTTGACCGGAATCGAACCTGGGACCTTTCAGTCCGAAGGTCGACGCTCTATCCACTGAGCCAAACCGGTTTCGGCTGTTCATCAGGATTTGACATGGAGTCAGTGCAGTGTACAGGTAGGTAGGTAGTGGTGGAACTAAACTGAAGCAATAAAAGTGTTGCCTCAGGTCCCTTAGGCTTCAGAGGTTCCGCCCATGCAAACCTCTCATTTTAGGGGTTGGAGGCATTGCCATGATGAATGTGTTAACCAAAAAGAACAAAATGTAGAAAAAATGAGTGACTCCACAATATTTATCTTGTTTATTTACTAACAAAATACTATGGCCCTGGCCAGTGTTGCTCAGTTGGTTGGAGCATCGTCTTGTGGACCAAAGGGTTGCGGGTTTGATTCCTGGTCAGGGCACAAACCCAGTTTGGGCATGTGTGGAGGCAGTTGATTGATGTTTTCCTCTTTCTCTCTCTCCCCCTTCCTCTCTCTCTCTCTCTCAAATCAATAAAACATCTCTTTAAAATAAAAACCAAAAAACAAAATACCCCCGCTTTTTCTTTTTATAATTTTCATAAGTTTAGAGATTTTAGTTCCTTAAGGCGGAACGTTCCCACCAAGGAACACAGCAATGGTTCCATGGAACTGGAAGTGGAGTCTGTTTCCTGGCCACCCTCACCCTAATCTCATGCCACTAAAACAGCATGAATAGGTGCCTATGTTTTGACTAGGAGGTTGATCCTGATTATCAGTGGGAAGTGAGTTGGTCTGATACAATGGCACCAAAGATGAGCATGCTTGGAAATAGGAAGATTTTCTGAACATGTCACTCAGTTTCCCATGTGCTGTGGTAAAATAATGTAGGCATAACTGCTAATGACACAGCCCTGAAGTAATAAAGATATGTTACCACATCAGGCAAAGAATCAAGACTAGCTAAGGTACTTGATAAGGTTAGAGAGAATTTAGAATCGGAATGTAAGAAGGATATTATAAATACTAACTACAGCCTTCACAAAAAAGGCTGCAGAAGTCATGTGTATTTTTTGTGTGTTCATATGAATATATTCATGTATATTAACCAGTCTTTCCCTCTGCTCAATTTTTGTAATCTAAGATGTTTTAACAATGATTAACTCTGTATCTCATTCTTATTGTTAAACTGTGGGATATCAAGGGGGAGTGTGAATCATACGGAAAAGAAATAAATATCACCCAGAGATGCATGAAATGATAAGAGACTTTGTGTTTCATCTTTTGTGGAAGTCAGCATGTCTTCAATTGAATGAAGGATAGTTGTACTATATTAGGTGGGAACATGCTGTTTTGTCTTTATTTGGAAATTAAATATGGGTAAAGGAATGTTTATGCATGTTGAACTGATCCAACCCCAACACTTCTGGGTCTGGTAACTGTATTTCTAAGAATTTGCACCCC
>NW_006285049.1:5972510-5980287 GCF_000327345.1 Myotis davidii | reverse complement strand
CGCTGGGGATCTTGTTAAGGATGCAGGAGGGGATCCTGATAAAAAAGGCTGGGAATGTGCCTCTGTACCAGCTCCCAGCAGTGGAATGCACAGTCTTGGACATCGTGGATCAGCAGTGCTGACACCTGCTGTCATCTCTGCATGCTTCTGTTGGCCCTTGGCCTCAAACTAGCAGCTCACTGGATAGCTTTTGTCTTGATTGTCCATGTTTCTCTGACAGGTGGCTGACCCCCCTGTCCCACACACACTGTGATTCTGGCATAGAGTTTGCCAATGAGAAGATCACCTGGGAGATTTGGAAGTTGTAAATAAAGCAGAAACCATTATTCTTGGGAAGACATGGTGAGAGGATGTTGGACAGATGTGGTAGCTCTCTAGACCTGTCCAGAGCCTGACTTTACAGCTGTGACTGCCAGACGTGGTAGCATCGCTGATATCTCTACGAGCCCCTCCTCCACAGTTATGGCAGCCAGATGTGGTGGCTTCTTGACCTTCTCAGTGACTCTGACTTAGCTACCTTTTCTAGTGCTGTGGGCAGAAGTCACTAGCAATTGCTTCTCTGATGTTTTAGCTCTGGCCTTTCAGGTGTTTACTGCCCAGTTCTTCCCACATTCATAAGACATCTAATTCCTATATTATGTATATCAATTTATCTTCAACTCATGTAATGGCTCTGTTTCCCTAACTGAATCCAGACAAGGATAGTATGGGATGAAGTGATTATTGAACTATATAACCCATTATTCCTTAGTTTGATTCCTTCAACATTAATTGCCACAAAACTTGTAACCTAAACCTAATATTTCATTATAATCATTATGATTATAACTTTTTGATGTCATATTTGTAAATTAGTAGACAAGAATGATTTTTGGTGTCTAGAACATTGACCTATAAATATTTTGAAACAGACTCATTAAAATGATGTTAACATTTAACTCTTTATGACACTAAATGAGTTATAAAAATTATAATAGGACACATACCAATATTTTATACTCATTGCTTCCAGGTAAAATGATGCTCAGTAGGTGGTAGTCATGCTGATGGTGAGACATAAGTATGTTGATGAATACTTAAGAAATCAACCATCATCTGATGGTTCGAGAACATAGTGTTAATCATTTTGATGCCTTCAATATTTTGGAGTTTTGACATTTTGTAGGTAAAATTTTAAAATGAATCATTAAGCTTTTAACTGTTTATCCAGATGTTTGTCCTAGTGCACTTAGAGTAGAGTAGGTAAAAGCTAAATTGCTATTTGTTTTAGTCCCAAATTAATGCAAAAGAAATCTAATTAGTCTAAATGCTGAGCCGCTGAATTAAGCACTAGTTCTGTAATTCAAACAGTTTCATCAAATGGCCTTGCTGTTTCTGGACTCATATTGAATCACTTTGGTTTAATGCCAGTTTCATGGATTTCATGGCAAGAGAATAATTAGTTGACATGTAATTAAATTAAACATGAATTATTTCCCATTTCAATACTATAAGCTAAAGCATATTTAGGTGTGTATAGATAATCATAAATGAATATGTTCTCAAGCACAAGCCTCTCCTAAATCAACCAATAAAATACTGGCCTCGTTAAATATGTCCACGGTATCAGGATAATTTCAGCCTTGAATGACTACATATCAAATTGAATCTGGCTGAAATAATGAAGATAACTTAGTATTTCACAAAACATGTATTCTGAAATTCCCATGAATTCCAAATAATTTTAATTTTTAGGCTTGTTTAGAAAATGTAGGGACAAGTCTCAATGACAAACTTTTAAAACTGTGTTGAAGGACCATGAATTAATCTGAAGAATTTTTAACTTTTAAAAAACAAATCTTCATAATATTTTCTAAATTCTTGTGATTTCTGGAATTGTACTCACATATATATTCAATAAAAATATATTTTAAATAAAAATGTTGCAATTATTCTGAATATTGTAGTTAAAGGGTATAACAAAGTCTTGCAATCATGGAATCTCAGAATTGGAGTGGATTTTAACGTTCATCTATTGAATGAATTATATATGTATATTCAGATAATCAAAGTTTAATGTACTATATTTAACATAAACTATTTCAAGCATTATTTAATTTGTGTTAATAATGGAGTCCTTAAGTATCTTGCTGCAAGATATTGTGATTACTAGTTATCATACTAAAGATGCACAAGTTCAGTTAATACAGTGTGTAGGGAGTAGAATGTCATATAAACCAATTCCATCCATAAATCTAAATTATTATTTTTGTAAAGTTATCTGGAAATCATAACTCTAGACCATTTTTTGGCAACAATAATCTACAAAATGTTAAATTTCCACAGGAATTTATTGACTTGATAATTTAGTCCTAATGATACACTATATATAGTGTTAGAAAACATCATTGAATAGCTAGTAGACACCAAGACAAACTGAGTGAGGGTATTAAACCCCTTCTATGCCAAATATTAGACCAAGAGAATTAGCTTTTTCAGTTGTAAGATGTACAGCAACCTAAGCAGTATTACTACATATTAAAATGTAATAAAATGTTTTGAAAAAAAAGAATTATCCGACCTTGATAATAATAACAGTACTATATTTCTGATTATAAAAGCAAGACATGTTCATTATTATATAAAATTGGAAAATCAAACAGCCTAAAGAATGCAGGAAAAAACAAAAATTTTATATTCTTACAATCTATAGGTAATCACTGATTTTATTTTTAAAATATTATTGATGTATACAAATTTATGCCTATACATTTAATTCAAAGAATACATACAACTTTGTGTATTACATTCAAACATTTTCCATTCTTAATATTGTTTAAGAATATAATTTTTAATTCACCAAATACTAAATTATTTGGACATGTAATAATTAATTAATTGAATTTATATAGCTAGAAAATCAGATTGTTTATTTTTTCACTACAAATAACTCATTGATGAAAATCTCTGTATATAATCGACAATATGACAGATTATTTTCTTAGATGAATTCCTCAGATGGGGCACTTTCAAATCAAATGACATGAACATTTTTAATATTTTGGATTTATATTTCCTAACTGTCTTCCCTAAGATTCTTGGAGATTAGCTTCTTCAACTTCTAGTATGAAAAATTGTGTAATAGGTGGCTGAGTCTCAGATTTTTGATATTTTTTTATCATTTCCGTCTGCTCAGCTTTGGACCTGTTTGGGAGAGGTTCTTAAGGAATTCTAGCTTGGCCCTCTGGGACCACTAGAAGCTTCTAGTGGTCTTTGAGGCTCTTCTGACCTTGAATATCTGTTTCTTCTTCAGTTTGGACTCCTGGTTTTAGAAATCTGCTCTACCTCACATTCCCTCTTCTAACTCCTGTCTTGCCTAAATCTGATGCAACCTTTGCCTACTTACCAAAAGGTTGGAGTCTGGCTTTTGGATTCCAGTCTAATAGCTACAGGCCTATTACTGATAACTTCCCAGAAGCAGACAACCTTAACTGTGGCCACTAAGATGAACACATAATGTATTGTGCAAATAGGAATGCATTTGAAAGTGGTAGGGAGCACTATTTAAAAATTATGCCTGTGTGTCAGGCATAAATTGGGATTGCCCCAGGCAATCTGGGATGTTTGGTTGCCCCTAGATTCCTTATCTCCATGTATGCCCACCACTTGGGACCTTTTGTGTTAAATCTCCATGACTAATTGACTGCCTGCATTTATGGTTGTGCTCAAGGTTCTTGCCATAAAATGCAATCTTAAATTTTCTGCTGTATAAGCCTTATTATGTTAGTTGAGAAACATTCTATTTAATAATATTTATGAATGAATACTTACAGGGCATGCAGCTTTTCCATTCCTCTAAGATATTCTAAAGTAGGCCATCTATCAAACCAGATGTTAGAGTTCTGCATTCTTGGAACCTGGATTAATTGCCATCTGGTATCATTTCCTTTTAGGATATATTGGGGCACATTTTAAGAAATGGGTGTTTGAAATTTGTTGCTTTATCAGTTGTTGACATGTTGTAAGGAAGGCATTTCCCCCCCTCATTGTGTCATCTTTGTGAGAACAAGAACAAATTCCTCTCTGGTCTTGCTTTAAGGAGAAGCAGCTATGTCTCTTCTGGGCCACTGGTTTGTCTTTAGTTACCAGACACAGAGCCTTGTGACATTTTGTTTATCTCTTTGCTTTGGTGACCAATAAGCTCAGGGCCCAGTTTTGCTACATTTCCAGCAAATCTACAAGGCTTTGTACATATTTCTTATGCCTGGCTTCATTATTTTTCTACCCTTATTCCTCTTAGTCCAGATTCCCCACATCTGGTTGGCAATTTGGTAATGCAGTTTTAGTTTTGCTATTGTTATGTTGTCAGCTACTTCAGCCCTTTGTGGAAGGAGGCGGTACTTAAGTGTACAGTTGACCCTTACACAATGCTGGTTAACAGCATAGACGGCCCACCCCACTTTGTTTCCAAATAGAAAAAAGTATTTTCCACCCATGGTTAGAAATCTACGGTTGTAAACTGTGGTTGAGAATGAGAAAGTGCTGTTTCAGTCCACGGTTGGTTGAATCTGTAAATGCAAAACCCGTGGCCAGAAAGGGCCAATTGGGGATCGAGCTGGCAACCCGGGCACGTGCCCTGACCTGGAATTGAACCGCGACCTGGTTCATAGGCCGACACTCAACCACCGAGCCATGCTGGCTGGGATTTTTAAAAATTGAGGTAACATTGCTTTAAAACATTACAGAAGTTTCAGGTATACCGCATTGTAATTTGATATCCATATACACTATAGCATGCTCACCACCAAACATCTAGTTTCAGTCTATCTCCATACATTTGACACTCTTTGCCCTTTTTGTCCTCCTCCTACTCCTCTTCTCTCCTGGTATCTACCAGTCTGTTGTCTGTATCTATGAGTTTTTGTTTTTGTTTTGTTTGTTTGTTTCTTCGTTTTTAAATTTTGTTTTATTGCTTAAAATATTACAAAGAGTAGTCTCCCCCCGCCCCTTGACCTTCCCCTGGCCTCCCCTATCCCCCAGTGTCTTGTTTCCATTGATTATGCTTATATGCATGCATACAAGTCCTTTGGTTGATCTCTTAAACGCCGCCCCCCCCAACCCTCCGACGGTTGTGGGTTATTGTTAAGCTGATTAACATTGTTTCTTCTTTTAAAAAATATTCCCATATGAGTAAAATCATATGATTTTGGTCCTTTTCCAGTCTGACTTATTTCACTTATCATAATATCCTCAAGGTCCTTTCATATTATTGCAAATGGCAATATTTCATCTTTTAAAATTATATTTTTATTGATTTCAGAGAGGAAGGGAGAGGGAGAGCAAGCTAGAAACATCAATGATAAAAGAGAATCACTGATTGGATGCCTCCTACACACCCCATACTGGGGATTGAACCCGCAACCCAGGTATATGTTCTGATTGGGAATTGGGCTGTGACCTCCTGGTTCATACATTGATGCTCAACCACTGAGCCATGCCAGCTGGGCTTTTTTTAAAAATCATTTTTAGTGTCCCAGTAATACCCAGTACTCTATTGCATGTGTATGCATGTGTATATGTGCCTGTCTATCTATCTATCGATCTATCAATCTATACCACTTCTTCTTAATCCATTCATTGGTTGATGGATATTTAGGTTGTTTCCATATGTTGGCTATTGCAAATGATGCTGCAATGAACATAGAGGTGCAGATATCTTTTCAAATCTCATCTTTCTTACACAACTAAAATCCTTCCTCTAAGGTTTTAAAACTGAGACATCAGATTCCTCCCATCCCCTGCTATCTCTTTCTATCCACGTTAAAAGAAGAGTGTGCAATCACTGTCCCCGCCCCCGCCCCACTGAAGCTGTCCCCTTGAATGTCAGCCTGCTTTCCTCAGTGTTCAATGCAAGGGATACTTCTTAGTCCTGAACTACTTAGCTCTCAATTCTTCTTTCTCAGAACGTGTTGTTCCCACGGAGTTCCTGATGCCATAAGTTTTGTAATTAATCTCATTTATCTCCTAACATATCTCTAGCCTGGTAACTTTCCTGTTCTCAGTTGCCTGTTAGCCACTATGTCTAGAAGTCTTGCAGGCATGTCGCACTCAGCAGCTTTTCATCTTGGTCCTTCTCTCTTGGACTTAATTCTTTTTTTGTTGTTTTCCCCTAGCTTTGAGAACGGTACCACCAGATGCCTTCTTGCCAACTCCAAAAGCCTATGTATCTTCTTAGATTTCTCCCTGTTCCTGCTCACACCCCAAATATCACCAAATCCTGGAGATACATTGCCTAAACATCTCTTACATCATCACCATGCAGCCTGACCCCACCACAGGGGCTCCATTCTCTCAGTCACCTTGATGTCTCCTGTGCCTTCTATGTTGCCAAGGGCATAATAAGTGCTCAAAGTATTTCACGAATGAATAATTAAATTATTTTAGAAAATTGAAAAACATTAAGAGATAACAGAAATGGAATATGGACTTTAAAAAATACCCTTCATGTTATTAGCACACAATTTATTTTAACAAGCCAAATGAGTCCAATATTTTTTGCACTGAATTGCTATTTGGAACATCTTATCAAAAATATATACTTAGAAATGTATTTTTAATGACTTCCAGGAGGCTGTTTCTCTACAATTTGAGTAGGAAAATGCTATACAGTGAGTAATTTAGTCATATGAGCCTTTGGTTGAGACCTAACATATAAACATTTAACATAAGAAAACACCAAAATGAAGAAGTTGCACACAAATTGAGGGTTGCTACAATGAAATTTCATGTATTATTTGCTTTTAGGGAAGCAAGAATCACATTTCTAACTATCTTTGAAAACTACTTATGAAATGCATGGCTGAGAGAGGCTTTTTAATGTGTTCTAATTTATAAAAGTAAGTTCAGCTTCGGTTTGGTGATAAAATTCTAATTGTTCAACATACATGTGTTCATAATGAGGCAGCAAAGAGTGTGGGTAATTGGGTAGCTCTTTAGAAAATTGAATCCTGGTAATTTATCTACTAATTAGTAACTGGATGCTTCCCTTTTCCAGGGCACCACTTTTAAAGACTTTTCTGAAAGCTTCTGCAAAGCAGTATTCACATCTAATAGTCAGTCTTCCTGGTCATCAAACACCACAGCCCTTTGGAATGAGAAAGGTAAAGGATTACTTCGGAAGGGCGGGCCGTATGTGGAAGAGGAGGATTGCTTCTGGAGATTGTGCTCACACTCTAGGTCAGCCTAGGTTTCACCTGGTTGGTATGGGAATCTTGGAAGTTCTCTTCTGATGCTCTGGGAGAACAGCATGAGGTTGGGATTTTCTCTAGTCAGGGCAGGGCGGGGTGGGTCAGAGGTGAATGAGAGACTCTGCAGCCTGCATGCTGTGTAGAAACTGATGTTTAGAGATTGATCACCCCTGTGATGATTATTCCTGCAGTATCCCTGGAGACAAAAAAAAGAAAAAGAAAAAGAAAAGACATTAGCTCATCAAGTTAGAATAATTAATAAATCATGGCATTGCTCTTGACCATTGGAATTTTGATGCTGACTTGGTAGTGTACTAAATGAACTCGTTAACTTTCAAGTTAGGGTTGTTTAGACACTGGATGGGCAGATTTCCAGTACAGGACTGGAGGCTTGCATTTTTTATTTGCTGGAGATTCCTTTGACCCTGATGAAAGCCAAAAGAGAGGAAATCGCATGCAAGGAGGCAGAACTTAAAATGAAAAACACATGAAATAGGAGCTCTCTGTGGAACTGAAGCATGGAGCACTGGCTGGGAGGGGCGTGGTGCTTG
>NW_006285049.1:5971416-5972459 GCF_000327345.1 Myotis davidii | reverse complement strand
GGAATGCCGTGCAATAGTCACAAGGAGAAGGAGCTGATGGTCAGGCGGTGACATTTCTTATATAGTTTCTCCAAAAGATAAACACTTTTTTGATCACATATACGTGTCTGAGGCGTTCTGTGAGTTTGTTAATGGCTGTAATGTTCACATGCGTCTTTCACTTTGTCCACTTGAAGACATCACATTAAAAGGCCGGTGATTTCTAGGATCCTTTCATATTATATAAGGGAGAGCTTGCATAACAAAAGGCATGTATTTACAATCCAGATATGGAAAATTTGTTGCAGATGGCACTGACTGCCGTGTAGAGGATGCTATTCTGCATTAAAATTACTTTTATGGTTAACTAACATTTAATGTCTTATGTAATTATAGCATTATAATTTTTAAAAGAAAACAAATTAATTACCCATATGAAAGTTAATTTGCTGAAATTAGATTTAAAAAATAAATCCAGCCCAACCGATGTGGCAGTGGTTGAGCATCGACCTTTGAACAAGGAGGTTGGGGTTTGATTCCCAATCAGGGCACATGCTCAGGTTGCAGGTTTGATCCCTGGGAGGGGGTATGCAGGGGGCAGCTGATAAATAATTCTCTCTCATCATTGATGTTTCTGTCACCCTCTCCCTGTCCTCTCTCTGAAATCATTAAAAAATACATATTTTTAAAAATCCAAAAACAAATTTCTGTCATTCTACAGGTGAAATTGTCATGAACCTAACATACATTTAAAAAATTTCATTATATGAGAGTGACATTTTTCTTTCAGTATAAGTATACTATGACCCCTTCCACTAATATTTTTGCCTTTAAGTTTTTAATCAAGGAACAGAATTTTTATAATAAAGTTAATAAGTTATATTTATTGCCCATTACGAAGTATATGTAACTGAACAAATAAACCACTTAGTTCTTATTAAAGGAGGAGTCAGCTCTGCATATAAATGGAAGTACTAGTTCTTTCATCTGCTGCCTCTTCCTCCAGTCAAGAATGATGATGAGATTTTTAAAACTGTACTTCACATGCCCCTACATCTCCTGTT
>NW_006285049.1:5949895-5971389 GCF_000327345.1 Myotis davidii | reverse complement strand
TTTCCCTCTATTTGATGTTTGGTGAAACCCTATCCACTCTTCAAAGGCCAATATAAAAATGTCATCTTCATGGAAGGAATTAACTTGCCTTCTCAGGAGCTCCCTTTGCCCTGGGCCATCAGGCCAGGTGCACCTATGACAAAGATACACTGTTTGCTGTGGTTTTTAATGAAGGTGATAGCACTTTATCATATTTTGTGGCCCATTTGGTAGTACAATACCTGTCACAGAACAATGTTTGACTAAATAATGAAACATAAGTTGAAGGTCTTTATATATGTTTAAAATGAAAATAGCATTAATTTGATACTAACTCAAGGAAATAAAAATTTTACATCAAAGAAATAAACATTTATTACATTAATGTCCCAAAGTGATGGGATCCAGACTTAAAGGCTTATATTTTATTTTATTTCTCTTACTGTACTGGTTTTGGGAACAGATGAAAGATCAAACTACTAAAAATCAGCAATGTTTATGAAAAAGTACAACCTACTTTATTTGCCTAAAATGCTTCAGAATCATCTCTTGTTACATGGCAGCAGATACACTACAGCTCAAAGCTGTTATAACAGTCAACAGTACAATGTCTGTTACCTGTATCATGATGTAATTCACCTTTTAAGATAAGCTTTACAAGTTTCCTGAAAGGTTTTTTATTGTGCAGTTTGTGTTTATTTTTGCTATTTATGTAAAAGATGATATGAAACACTAATAACATTTTAAAAATAATAATAAATCCTAATACAACTATTTTCATTTTTTGCCAGAGACTTTATTTATATGTATATACCCATTTTATATACCTACTAGAGTGCGTGGATTCGTGCACATTGAAAGGAAATTAATTAGAAGGTGGCCGACGGGGCAGGACTGGGAGAGACAGGCCGGACATGCCCTGGAGCCAACCACGGCGGTCCCTCTCATGCCGGCTGCACCTGGGGTGGCGTCTGTGGAGTGAGTGGGTCCCTCCAGCAGCTGGGTTCCTTGGCCTGGCCTGCGGGGATTGGGCCGAAACCATCAGTTCGACATCCCCTGAGGGGTCCCGGAGTGCCAGAGACCACTCTGCAAGTCGCTGTCACTCAGCAGCTCCTGTGTTGGGCATCTGCCCCCTGGTGGTCAGTGCACATCATAGCTGCCAGCAGGTCAACCAGTCAGCTGGTTGTCCGGTCACTTAGCCTTTTATATATATAGACTAGAGGCCCGGTGCATGACATACATGCACTGGGAGGTTTGGGGGTCCCTCAGCCTGACCGGAACCCTCTCCAACCTGGGAGCCCTCAGGGGAGTCCTCTCCTATCCGGGAGTTTCTGTCCGTCTTTACAATCATATGAGCATATTGTCTGAGACCCCAACTCAGTTTGGTTTGTTGCTCACAGAATAATAGAAGCATTTTTTTTCCCTTTGCTTCATTGGTGGAGATTTCCTGGAAGTTTTAGGATATCTTCCCTTTAATTTTTCCTAGACACTCTGATTTTACTTATGTCTCTCACCTTTGCTTTCCCTCTATCCCCCACCGCAACAGTAACTTGCTCCAGGTTCACTTTGCTCTAGTGTCTAGGAGATATGTCTGCCACCAGAACTATGATTCCCAGCATTCCTGGTGCTCCCCACGCTCTGGGCTTCTGCTTCTGGTGCTGGGGCTGCCACCAGAACTACTATTCCCAGAATTCCTGGTGCTCCCCATGCTCTTGGTTTTCCCTTCCTGCTCTGTCTCCATCCCATGGCCTCCCACTCTGCCAAGTCCTCCAAGCCACCAGCTCTCCCTCTCTGCTCTCCGTCTGGCGGTTTGGGGAGCCAAGGTCCCTAAGCCACTCCACTCTCCGCCGGCTCTCCCATTCTGCTCTCCACCCAGCAGCTTGGGGGGAGCGACCGAGAGAGCCACGTCCGCCTAAGCTGCTGGCTTTCCCACTCTGCTCTCCGCCTGGCATCTGTGTATGCAAATTAGCCCACCATCTTTATTGGGTTAATTTTCATACTCACTCCTGATTGGCTGGTGAGCATAGCGGAGGGATGGTCAATTTACATGTTTCTCTTTTATTATGTAGGATAATTGTATTAAAATACCATTTTGTATTATACTTTTTAACTGAATACCATATCATAATATTTCCACATGTTTCAGCATGGCCTTTAATACAATTTTCAGAAAAGTTTACTTTTTATGTCATTGTGCCATAATATATACATATGATATATACATACTATACACTGTATAAAATACACATGTATATGTTATATAATAGAAATGTAAATTAAATTTATGTAATATACACTGAGTGGCCAGATTATTATGACCACCTGACATTTGTAGACAAATTAGCTATAATTTCGCTCTGAATTTGCTAGAGGGCCAGACCATTATAAATAGGGAAGCAGGTTGTTTACCACGACAGTAGAAGTGATTTTTTTCTGAAGATTTGGGTAAACAAGATGATTTAACAGCCTTTGAACGTGGTATATATTTGAACGTGAGTGGCCAGGTTATTATGACCACCTGACATTTGTAGGCAAATTAGCCGTACACTGTATTGTATGGAATATGGAAGCCGCAGGCCTGTTCAAACACCTTTGCTGTCTCCAGTTACCAAGATAAAACGTCTCCAATTCGCACAGGAACACAAGGATTGGACAGTCGAGCATTGGAAAAAAGTCATGTGGTCCGATGAATCACGTTTCCTATTGCATCATGCAGATGGCAGAGTGAGAATTTGGTGGAAACAGCATGAAAGCATGCACCCCACATGCACGAGTACAACCCTTCAAGCAGGTGGGGGCAATGTTATGGTTTGGGGCATGGCTTCCTGGCATGATTTGGGCCCTTTAATTCATGTGTAACAACGTCTGAATAGCACAACATACCTAAGTATCATTGCTGATCAAGTTCATCCTATCATGTTGATGGTGTATCCCAGTGGTGGTGAACCTATGACACGCGTGTCAGAGGTGACACGTGAACTCATTTTTTTGGTTGATTTTTCTTTGTTAAATGGCATTTAAATATATAAAATAAATATAAAAAATATAAGTCTTTGTTTTACTATGATTGCAAATATCAAAAAATTTCTACATGTGACATGGCACCAGAGTTAAGTTAGGGTTTTTCAAAATGCTAACACGCCCAGTTCAAAAGGTTCACCATCACTGGTGTATCCCAATGGAGATGGCTTCTTTTAACAAGACAATGCGCCATGTCACGGTGCTCGTATTGTGCAAGAGTGGCTTCAAGAACATGAGGGAGACTTTACCTTGCTTAGGTGGCCTTCACAATCACCAGATCTCAATCCAGTTGAGCATTTGTGGGATGAAGTTAAAAGAGCCATCAGGCAGCTGGTTCCACAACCATCAAATCTCACGGAACTGGACGGTGCTATGCATCAGGCATGGTGTCAGATTCCTCGCCTCAACTTTCAACATCTCGTGGAGTCAATGCCAAGAAGAATCGCCGCAGTATTGAAGGCACAAGGTGGCCCAACGTAGTACTGATGGGGTGGTCATCATAATCTGGCCACTCACGTTCAAATACATCCCATGTTCAAAGGCTATTAAATCGCGTTGTTTACCCATATCTTCAGAAAAAAATCACATCTACTGTTGTGGTAAACAACCTGCTTCCCTATTTATAATGGTCTGGCCCTCTAACAACTTCAGCGCACAATTATAGCTAATTTGCCTACAAACGTCAGGTGGTCATAATAATCTGGCAACTCAGTGTATAAATAAATACATATTTGCCTAACTATTTATCTATCACCTGGCTAGCTAGCTAAACATCTATCCAAAATCCAAAATGAATCTTTCAGGCTACCTAAATGAATTATAAAATCTTCTCTATTTTTTTCCTAATGATTTTGTTTGATTATCTGTATCAAAATTAAACATGGTTTATCAGAGAAATGGTTGTTGGTCTAGTGACATAGGAATAGTAGGATAAGACCTTTAAGCTAAGGGATCTTTTTTTCAGATTAATGGAATACTTTATTTTCTTTAAAATGTTTTTGAATGTTTACTCTGTTTCAGGACTTTGTATTTTGCTGGGATCATAAAAATGAACTTTATCAACATATCTACAACTATAAGAACTTATATTCTAGTCAAGATGAGAAATGAAAAACAGGTATGTGGACAAGTAAAAAAAATATTTACAATTTATAATACATCAAGGAAATATTTTTAAACTCATCTTAAAATATGTCTGTTTATGGTGAGAGGTTGATGAACTCCTTATTGGCCATCTGGTTAAGTTACAATAAAGGAGTCAGGATGTATGGGGGAAGCTTTCAGGCAGTAGGAACAGCATGAGATGAAGCTCTGAGGTGGAGAAGAGCTTATTTGAAAACTGGGAGTGGAGGTGTGGGCAGGATGAGACTCAGACAATGAGCAGAGGGTAAATGGCACGAGACAAAATTGAAACAATAGGAACGGATTGAGGGACCAGATAGTGCTGGACTTGTCTGGGATTAGTAATGAAGACTTTGTTTTGGGTGTAATAAGAAGCCTTCGAATGATTAATCAATGTAGTAACATAGTCCATTTTCCATATTAAAAAAGTTAGTATTTTTGCCCTAGCCGGTTTGGCTCAGTGGATAGAATATTGGCTTGTGGACTGAGGGTCCTGGGTTCCATTCCAGTCAAGGGCACATGCCTGGATTTCAAGCTCGATCCCCAGTGGGGAGCATGCAGGAGGCAGCAGATCAATGATTCTCTCGCATCATTAATGTTTCTAGCTCCCTCTCCTTCCTCTCTGAAATCAATAAAAATCTATATATTTTTTAAAAAGTTACTTTTTATGCAATATGGAGCATGAATGCAGGGAGCAAGAATGGCAAAGGAGACTATGTAGGAGGCAGTTGCAACTGTGCAGGTCAAACATTGGCATTGCAGAATAGGGTGATGGCAGAGGAGATGGAGAGTGGTGGGCACAATGATAGAAGGTGATGCTTAGATGTAGGGAATAAAAAGAGAAATCAGAAGGACCGAAATATCTGACTTACCCAATTGCTGGTGTTAATATTTACTGAGATGTGGGAGACATATAGGTTGGCAGTGTGGGTAGCAGTGATGATGTTCAGTAGTCAGTTGGATATGATGAATCTGGCTGTTAGAGAAGTGGCCTGGCTGGAGAGGCAGGCAGACTCCTTAAGTGGTGGGAGCAGGCCATATGAACAGGCCCTCTGACAACGTGTGTGTCTTCATCTTAACTATACTTTTAAATGTAAGGAAATGGATAACATCATTTAGAGAGAAAGATGAGAAGTCATCTTAATACCATGTTTGGGAACACAAACATTTAAAGGCTGGGTAGAGTTGGAGATGCTGGCAAACGAGATTTGACAGTGAAACTTTAGCTATACCTATAATGTTTTATTTCTAAAACCTTGAGATAAAATTACAAAATACATTGATACGTCTGGATGACAGGTATATAGATATTAGTTTTGTTATGTTCTGCAGTTTTAAAAATATATTTAAAATACTTCTAATTAAAACAGTTAAAATAAAATTATGGAAAGCTTTGCAAAAGCTATTTATAACATGATAACATTAGATAATACAAACCTTACAAACTCAATCATCATTTATTAGTTAATGGCTCTAGTAAACAAGTATTTAAATGGTGGAATTAACTAGAACACTGAGGTTCTTATAATGCTAAATGATATAGATAATAAAGCATAAAATGTAGGTCATCTACTAGAGAAGTTTTGAAGTGACCTTAAAAAGAATACCTCTAGAATGAAATTGTCTTCAGTTCTCATTTTCCATCTGCTGTGACCCATTGGTCCCAAAGCCAGGAGGGATTGTAAAGCCATCTAACCCATCACATGGTTTCTAATGAAAAAACCGACTTAGAGATGCTTAAGGGCTTGCTCGCAGCCTCAACCAGGTCTTTCACATTCTCGCTCAAGACTCTTCACATGCGTGGTTCCACGTAAAGAGCCATTTACATGACATATGTCCAGGGACAGCTTTATGCTGTATTAAAAATACACATGTTAGACTACATGTTTAGGTCACATGAAGTTTGGAAAGCTCAAGTAGATTATTTTATAATATAAGCATGGTTTTTACCCCTCTCTGTGTATTATTATTGGTAGGCTATGAGAAACGTTTCTATAATCTACACTAATAAAAGAGAAACATGGTAATTGGCGTACGACCACTACCCTTCCCATTGGCTAATCAGCGAGATATGCAAATTAACTGACAGCCAAGATGGCGGCCGGCAGCCAGGCAGCTTAAACTGAACATGAGGCATGCTTGCTTCAGTGACGGCGGACTCCAACGTTCCCCGCCTGCCGCTGCAGGACTCTGAGTGGGCAGTTTGAAACATAGTAACATATAGACGCTAAAAAAAACTCCAGAAACCTGCTTTCAGCGAGCCGGGATTTCAGAGCTGGAGTTGATACAGAGTTTGGATTGTAGAACACAAACAAGTCTGGGCCCGAGGGTGTCCGCTTTCCCAGCAGCAGAGGCCGCAGAGCTGGAGTCACAGCTAAAGCTGGCCCAGAATTAAAAAAAAGAAAAAGAAAGAAAAAAAGGAGCGGTTGGGAGCTTCAGTCACCCGCCAGCCTGAAAACAGCCCTCAGCCCCTCACCCAGACTGGCCAGGCACCCCAGTGGGGACCCCCACCCTGATCCAGGACCCCCTTCAGGGCAAACCAGCCGGCCCCCACCCATGCACCAGGCCTCTATCCTATATAGTAAAAGGGTAATATGCCTCCCAGCACTGGGATCAGCGTGACAGGGGGCAGCGCCCAAACTCCCTGATCGGCCCTGCTCTGTGTGTGACAGGGGATGGTGCCACACCTTCCCTATCGGCCCTACTCTGTGAGTGACGGGGGGAACTCCTCAATCCCCTGATGGGTCCTACTCTGTGCATGAGGGGGGAAGCTCCCCAACCCCCTGATTGGCCCTGCTCTGTGTGTGACGGGGGTGGCGTCACAACCTCCCCATCGACCCTGTCTTGAGTATGACAGGGGGCAGTGCCCCAACCCCCCAATCGGCCCTACCCTGAGCGTGACTGAGGGTGGCATCACAACCTCCCAATCTGCCCTGCTCTGTGCATGACAGGGGGCGGTGCCCCAACTCCCCAATCAGCCCTGCTCTGAGCCTGACCAGGGGCTGCACCTAGGGATTGGGCCTGCCCTCTGCCACCCGGGAGCAGGCCTAAGCCACCAGGTCATTATTTCCTGAGGGGTCCCAGACTGCGAGAGGGCACAGGCCATGCTGAGGAAACCCCCCCCCCAGAGTGCACAAATTTTTGTGCACCGGGCCTCTAGTACATAATAAAGAGCTGTGAGATATGTTTTGGTTTAAGCAACTTGATTAAATAAAGAAAATATACCTAAAAGAAAAAAGTACTTAAACACATTGCATAAATATACCTAAAAGAAAAAAGTAAACACATTGCATAAATTGTTACTTTATGCTGTTATTCCTTATACTATTTTCCTAAATATAAAGATATCCTAATATAAAAATGGCTAATAGATCTAATTGAGTGTGTCATTTCTAATTGGACAGTAGTGACTGCCTAGAGCAAGTATCAGAAAAGACCATGCCTGGACTTATTGGGTGTATTAGGCAGAGTTCTTCAGAACCCATAGTATATTATACATACCATATAACACATGTAATACATAGAGAAATGTAATATATATATATTTCTTTTAAAAAATCAGCTCATGTGATTAAGGGGGTTTTGCAAGGGTGGGGTTTGTATGCTAGTTGGCAGGCTGGAAATTCAGGCGAGAGTTGATGTTCCAGTCCTGAGCAGAATTGCTTCTTCTTGCAAAAACTTCAGTCTTTGCTCTTTCAGGCTTCAACTCATTGGATGAGGCCCACCCAAATTATTGAGGGTAATCTGCTTTACTCAAAGTCCACTGGTTATAATGTTAATCACAACTGGACAATATCTTCACAGCAATAAATAGACTGTTGTTTGACCAAACAACAGAGCATCATAGTCTAGCCAAAACTGACACATACAGTTAACCATCAAACTGGGAGGACACATTCTTGCTCTGTGTTTGTCATTTTTACCCTGGTTGTATGTAAATGCTCTTTTAGTGTAAGAAAATCCTTTTTATTGGCAAAACTTTAAGAATCCTATATAATAAAAGCCTAATATGCAAAGTTTCCAGTAGTCAGGTTGTGCATTCAACCAATTAAAGCGTAATATGCTAATGATATGCTAAAGCTGCTCAACCGCTAGCTAAGCTATGATGTGCACTGACCATCAGGGGGAAGACTATCCGACCGGTAGGTTAGCTTGCTGCTGGGGTCTGGCTGATCAGGACTATGTGAGACAGGCTGGACATGCCCTGGAGCCCTCCTGCAGTCCCTCCTTGGCTGGCCAATCTGCATACTCCATCAGGTACCCATCACCCCAAACAAAGTCTCTTTCCCCCTCCTTTGCCTATCTCCACCTACCCCGACCCCGCCTTTCCCTCTGACCACAATATTGTCGTTGTCTATGGGGTTATGCATATATGCTCTTTGGCTAATCCCTTCACCTTCTTTCATCCAGTACTTTCTCCCCACTCCCCTCTGACAGTGTCAGTCATTTTTATGTATCCATGCCTCTGTGTAAAGAAAGTATCTTAAATCTTTTCCATCCCATCCCATCTCATTATAAAACCAGAATTTTAGTCCATATTTGCTATGCCCCCCTTACTCACCCATCTATGCTGTAGAGAGGTCTTCAGTGGTCACATTTTTGTCCTTTTCCATATAGAAATTACTGTCTGGATATTTTTCAGTAATTAATCATCACTTAGAGTCTCAAGACTATAAAATGCAAACTGTCCAAAAATATTTAATAAGCATTAGATGGCTCTCCTTCAGTTTATTATGTTAGTTTTAATCCTTTAGGTGATATGACACATCGTAAACTTCTGGTGACTTCAACCATCGGTGTCTCATGTAATTCGATGTGCTGTAGCTCTAACAATTGTACTATTGTATCAAATAATTCCTATAATTTCAGAAAATGGTGGGACAAAGTCTCATCTGAAAAGTGGCTTCAGCGATACATTTTAATTAGAGGAGATTTGAAACAAGACTTAAAATAATAACCTTTGTTATAAGAACATCTTCATATAAGAGCATTTTAAAAATCTCAGAAATAATAAACCCTTAGAAGTAAACCAATGGTTACCAAAGGAATGATACTTGGATAGTATGTAAGTTAAACCAAATCCAACAAGTATTTTTTTATTAGAGTGTTCCTTTTGTTCCCCTAGAAAATGTTTTATTTTATTGAATATCACATGTCTCTCCGAATTTCTGTTTTCAGGCACGTTTCCTGCTAGGAACATATGGAAAGTGTAAATGTCTGGAGTATAGCTTGAGTGATATTATAAACTATGAGAGAGGATCTTGAAGGATTAATGCAGTTAAAAGAGCTAAAACGATGTCTGCAGTTAGATTTAGACAACCATTTTGCTTATCCTATACTTCTTTTATAGAATATGATAAAGAAAATGTGAAAAGCAGATCTTATAAAATCCTGCTACTTTATGTGTTTATGTTTTGATGTTGGTATCAATTTACCCTCTTACAGACGCTTAGTACTATTATGTTTTGGACACAGGGAAATTTCATGTGTGTAAAACTGCGGAGAATTCTAGCGGTGGACATTTATGAATCGGTTAATGACTTTCATGGAGCACTTTCACTGGGAACTCAGTGCTGCCTCATGCAGGCTCCTATGCCTGAGTCTCCTGAGCAAACTGAAGCCTTGGGATTCTTAGATGCTAGAGGTGAACTTAAGAGTCACGGCCAAAAGTAAGGGTAGATACGGGCAATTGCTTCGCTAAGTCAGGCGTAACATGTGCTGTTTGTTAGCGTTTGGCTCATTTAGTCTTCAGTTCTCTTCCTTGCTGAGGTTGTAAAGGCATGGCCTTTCTTCCCTCTCTCAATGTTAAATTTAGACCTCCAGAGAAAAGTGCACAATCTATTGTCTTCCTGTGCGTACTCTCACCTCAGAGCCCTTGCTAGCCAAGGTGCAGGGAGCGAATCAGCCAATGTAGGCCAGGGTGGATTGCTTCTGGGTGTGGCACCAACCTGGAGGGATAAATGATACTGACCGAACGTTTTATCACATGCAGACCGTAGGGCATACATGCTTTTGGGGACCTTGAAGCAAATCTAGAAGGTCGGCTTACTACTCCTATTTTACAAATAAGGTAGCTAGATTAAGATTGACTTGCCTTAAGTCTTCTGAAATTCAGACCTACGATTAGAACACAATACTGTTTCTATACTTTCCCTTTGTTATTATTTTCATTACTGACCCCAGCCTTATACATTTGGAGCTTACTTACCCAGCTTGTGATAAGTGATTTGCTCCATGAGTGCCATTATGCTGCTCAGGGCTAGGAGACATTTAATATTTCACTAGCTCTCTAAAGCAGATCATCAAAGCCCTTGAATTCTTGTCAGTACCAGCCCACAGCGCTGACGCAGAGAAGGCATGCTGATGGTGGAGATGAGCAGTCCTTTAAGAATGAACCCAGAATGCTCTGAATCGATTGGGTTGTCATGTAGTCCTGAAATTGGTCATCATTCAAAATTCAGGGCAGATGGTCTATAGAGCTTCTGTGTACTCCTGGGTATTTATCAATTAGGATTCAGCAGCATTTCGCCTGTTCTCATTAGATAATTACATTAAAAATATTCCTTATCACAGGAAAGAAAAACCTAATTATCAAATCTTGATTAAACCTTATGCCAGAGGCTAACCTCTTGACCAGTGACATATGACCACGATAAAAGGAAAGCCAGAAAATTACTTAGGGGCCTGACAATGGCAAGCATGCACCCAGGAACTGATCTAGGAAGTGTGTTTGCTCTCTTTTCATTTTGCTCTTTCCTAGTATCAATGATGATAAATAATATTAGCACCATTGAAATCACATGTATTGTCCATAACAACAACAGTTTTTCTTACATATATGTCTTGATTTTGCTATAAATCCAAAGCTCCAACTGGGGATTAAACCCACGACCCACGAGTGTGCTCTGACCAAGTATTGAATTGAACCTGCAATCTTTTGGTGCAGGGAATGAGGACGCTCCAACTAACTGAGCCACTCCAGCAGGGCTGAAATATATTCTTGAAGAAAAGCTTTGGTGGCCAACAAATGGATACCAACACATTTTCTTTCTTCTGCTTCCTCTTTGTAGGTAGAGAACATAAGATTGCATTGCTATAGAATTAGAGAATAACTTGCGTTTCCATTTTTATTGAATCATATGTAATGATAAATTGAACCTGAACTCTTTTAGTCTCTCATACTTCTATGTTTTAAATTCCAACATCATCAGGTTAATATGACAAATCTAGATATTTCTCACAAAATGTTTTAAAGGTTTATTATTAGATATTTGGCACTAATATGGTTATACTTATAATGATAACCCCAGGATTTGCTGTGGTATAACTTTTTATTTTATTTTTTAAATATATTTTTATTGATTTCAGAGAGGAAAGGAGAGGAAAAGAGAGAGATAAAAACATCAAAAAAACATCAATGATGAAAGAGAATCATTGATCGTCTGCCTCCTGCACACCCAACACTGGGGATGGAACCTGGAACCCAGGCATGTGCCCTGACCAGGAATCAAACTGTGACCTCCTGGCTCATAGGTGGACACTCAACCACTGAGCCATGCTGGCTGGGCTGTGGTAGATAGTTTTATTATCCATATAATTTTAGAAGTACTTGAGCCCATAAAGGTAAAGGGAGTTTTCCAGTCTTTTAACCATCTGGTACCTAAAACTGTGTCCCATTTTGCTATGTATAATATATACTCTTGGGGAATCAGGTTTGCTGTATTATGTCATTTCTGTTATAATAACAGCTTCTGTTATTAGTGCATATTCAAATAAATCCATAAACAAGTTGATTACAAGAAACTGTGATGCCCATGCTCCCCCCTAAAGTTTCTTTCCTCTGTGGGCATGCAAAGTTTCTTTCCTCTCTGTGCGTGAGCTTAAGTTGAAAGGCCCTTTCTAGTTTCAGCTCTTGTGAAGGAAGGTTTGTAGGAATAGGACTCTCCTCCTGAAAGAGTCTTTTGTTGACTATCTTTTAAAAATCAGCCTCTCCCCTCCCTGCTCTGGTAATTATTTTGTTTGTTTTGGCTTGTGGTTTATATCATAAGAAGGAAAATTTGCCATGGCCCATGTGGTTTAGTTGGTTGGGTGTCATCCTGTGCACCAAAGGGTTGTCAGTTCCATTCTGGGTCAGGGCACATGCCCTGGTTGTGGGCTTGATCCCCATTTGGGGGCATGTGGGAGGCAACCAATTGATGTTTCTTTCTCATGTTGATGTTTTTTATCTCTCTCTCTCTCTCTAAAGAGAGAACTCCACAAGGGCAGGTATCACAATCACAATTGCCTTATTAACCATTGCTTTCTCAGTGGTCATGGTTCAATGCCAGTCACATAGTGGTTGCTTAGAAATATTTGAAGGTGGAATGAATACATGAGTGATGTACACATGAATTAATGGCTGAGGAAGAATGGTAGAAAAATGTGATCAGTAGAGTATTTCATTTGGGTCACTTCCGATGGGGACTCAGTATTTTTCATTTTGTACCCATCGGCAGCTGCAGACTGAGTGGTGAATAATGAATAACAACAAAAACCCAACAGGCAGACTTGTTACTGCTACTATAGCCACTTTCATTTATTAAACTTGTACTGTATGCCAGAGTCTGCTATGTATTTCATTTTTCATTATGATTATTAGTTCTCCCTAGAAAGGTCAGGACAAGCCTCACTAAGGGGGTAATATCTGAGTAAGAGAGAAGAAAAAGAAGAACAGAGATTTGAGCTATAATGCAGGTAACTCAGGCATAAATTATACTATTTGCATTTGACATATTTAGGCTTTCGTTGCTTGTGTTTCTTTGTGGTGAAATATTCTTTGTTTTTTACTATTTTGAATTTGACTAAGAGAATAAAAGGCACAAACTCATTGTCTGATATTCTTTGTTTTTTACTATTTTGAATTTGACTGCTAAGAGAATAAAAGGCACAAACTCATTGTCCTATGGTAAATGTCTTACAGCAGAACTAACCTGGTGCCATCAGCCACATCAGTGGTATTAAGAGGTGACATCCCAGCTCACAGTTTAATTGGCAGAGGGAAGAGGCAGGTCAATGACATGCATACATGTCTACCAGGTGGGCCATGCCATTTGCAACCTGTGTCGATCTGTTGGCAGGCCTGCAGGGTGTGTAGTATTAGTCAGTGTGATGAGAATCACTGTTCAGAGAGGGCTTCCAAGAAGGTAAAATGTATGCAACTTATAGTAAAAGACATTGCAAAGAGTCTTGTCAGAGTTTTAGCATCTCCCCCCTTTCTTCCCTTCACATCCCACCATGTTTAAGGGCAGAAGAAAATTCAGAGGTGAATTTCTTGTGATGAGAAGTAACCGTAGGAAGATGACTTTTGAAATTCCAGATAGAATGACTATCCTTTTGATAATATTAAGAATCAAAAGAACCATTTGATTCTTAGGATACAATTCTGACACTTGAGTAATGCATTTTTTCCTATCAAGCAATATAAAGACCAGAGACGTATATTGATTGTACTTTCTTGGTGAGTCACCTTAGTTTGACAGCAGCAGATTAACAGGCACTTTCTATATCCTGAGCTAACTCACCGATAGTTCCCTGCACTTGTTAGTTTGAAGAAAGGTGGATGATGAGATCAAGGCTAAGAGACTTACAATATTTTATCCTGCTGTCAAAACCTATTATTTAAATAATTGGAAACCTCTGAAACATTGAAATAAAGTAGTCCTCAAAGGAGTAGAAAGAAGTTTTTAAAGGAGGAAGAGAGACAGAAAAAGAAGAAGGATATTGGACTTTGGGTGATAATGACGTGTCAATGTATGTTCATTCCCTGTAACAAACGTACCACTGTGGTGGGGGTTGTTGATAGTGGAGGAGGCCATATGTGTGTGAGGCAGGGGTACATAGGTATAAGTTTTGCTTCATTTTGCTGCAAACTTAAAAATGTTCTATAGAATAAAATCTATTAAACAATATAAATGAATAAGCCCAGCTGGAGTGGCTCTGTTGGTTGAGCATTGTCCTGTACACCAAAAGGTTGCAGGTTTAATTCCCAGTCAGAATACATACCTGGGTTGTGGGTTCAATCTTTGATCAGGACATGTATGGAAGGCAACTGATTGATGTTTTTCTCTCTCTCTGCTTTCCTGTCTCTAAGCATGTCCTTGGTTGAGGATTTAAAATATATTTTAAAAATATATAAATGGATAAGATTTAAAAATCTGTGCATTCCTTTGGGATATTGCAATTTGCAGAACTTAATTACTCATATTGATAACCACATCCATATTAATGACCTCACATGGAGTGGAGAAGCCTGAACATTCAGTTATATCGGATTCTTCTTGTGAGTTCTTCCTTCAAAAGGCAGTAACAGTAGTACTTCTTCTCTGAGCTATACTCCATATCAATACATCATTTTCCTCTTACATGTGAAAATTTAATTTCGAGAGATGCCTTACAGGATAATGCTTGAGTGTTCTGAAAAAATTTCTCCCAGGCATATATATATATATATATATCTGAAGATCCTAAGTTCTAAAGGTCACTGTGAATCAAAAACTAGGCAAGCTGGGCCACCATAGATAGGGAACCCTGATGTAAGCCTTGGGAAGTTCAGTTCCTGGGTTCCCATAACCAATTATGGTGATCTGTCTCCACTATATGTCTTACAAATAGTGCTTCCCTTTTTTTCTATAAATTCTTCATTTCAAATTGATTGTTACTGTGGAGAAAACTTCATATCCATCAGGCAGAATTTGGAAAGATACTCATGAAATGCTAAAGTTGCAGATCAAGAGGTAACATTTTTTTACCCTTTTAATTTGGCCAAGATTTCTGGGAAAGGATATAGCAAATGGCTAGAATACATTACAACCAAAACTTGAAATCTGCAATATTAAGAAAAGAAGATGCATGAATATGTGTGCCCTGTGGAGGTGATATAACTCCTGCTGGGGGAATTGCGATGGACAGCTCTTTAAGTGAGTTCAGAAATCCAGTGACTGTACATATTGTTAAATAATTCCATTCCATGTGACTTTAAGAACCCTTTAAACATTAATCAACGAATAGTTTTCACATATATTAGGATGCTTCTCTCAATTATCTCTTCTTTGAGAATTTCAAAATTATACTCTAGTATGATTTCCATTTGTAGGATATATTAATGTAGCTTTGAAAATGTTTCCCAAACATCCAGAAATATCAGTGTCATAATACAAACACAACTCTATACAAAAGGCACTGGTTAATATAGGTAATTTTTTTTCTTAGCTACTGAATGATTCATCCACTATTTATTGGGCTCCAGAAAGAAGTTCATAAAAATGGGAAATAATAATTAAAACTCTCTGAGGGTTGTTCATTAACATCAGATTTTCTTGAACCCATTACCTTGCATAATAAAAATAATTCCTGCACAGTATGCCTCTCTGTAATCTGTGTGAAAGCACACACTTATAAACTCAGTTATGTTTTTTAAGTGATGGTTTCGCTGTTTTTATTCTATTATTCTTAAAATATAGCTGAGAGCAGAAAGCTTCCAATTCTGAACCTGTTATTATATAAAACTATAAGCCTCTTTCAGTTGACACTATTTGTATTTACTTATTTATTTATTTATTTATTTGATGCTGTTTGTATTTATTTATTAGTAAGTCTTTATATCCTATGGAAAATATCAAATAAATGTTTCTTCAGATTATATTATTTTAATCCTCTTACATTTAGGTTAAATATTTGTAAAATAGTCTTTTTAGCATAACTTCCAGTGGGAAATATTGTATATTTGCTACACAGTGCGACTGATATAAAATTTTCTTCTTATAATGTTTATCCTATGTAATGTTTATCCTTTGGAAATCCATCCTCATGCATACGCCTGACAATTCTCCCTTTTCTCATGCTTAAAATATCTTATTCTTTGTTTTATTTGAAAAACATTATGAAAAAGTTTCACCTTATCCTCATTCTTTTGTATAACAATAATAAAAACTCCCTTATATCTGATGTTCATGAAATTGGTATAGAAAGTGACATTCTGGAACTTGGAATATATATGTTACTAATGTTTTAATTGAAGTTCCCGTCACTTAAACAGAAAACAGCTACATATCAGGTTGCTTACAATTGCAGGATCACTTATTGAGGCAAAATGATATGTAATAACCAAATCAAGTAATCTATTTAGGCAGAAAATCAAGTCATTTGATTTTGTGTCTGGTATCTAGTTCCCCCACTCAGGTCTGTAAACACAGTTTAAGACAATCTTGCTCAGTGTTATCTGAAGGCATCCTGCACACAGATCACCAGCGGTTCTTGTTAAAGATGAAGAACCTTAGACCCAGGACTCCACTGAAACAGTTCTCCTCAAATTCCACAGTGATGCCTGTCTTATCAAACATAATTGTCGCCAAAACCGGTTTGGCTCAGCAGATAGAGCGTGGGCCTGCAGACTGAGGGGTCCCAGGTTCGATTCTGGTCAAGGGCATGTACCTGGGTTGCGGGCACATCCCCAGTGGGAGATGTGCAGGAGGCAGCTGATCGATGTTTCTCTCTCATCGATGTTTCTAACTCTCTATCTCTCTCCCTTCCTCTCTGTAAAAAATCCATAAAATATATTTAAAAAAAACATAATTGTCACCTGACGACTCACTAGCACCTGCCACAGTTGCAAGTTTCTCCCCTTTTAAAAAAATTATATTATATTTCTATTGTTGACATTATTACATATGTCCTTCATTCCCCCCTCATACTTCCCTTTACCTAGACCACGCCCTCCCCTCCCTCTGGCCCTCACCACTTTGTTTCCTGTGTCCATGGGTATATGTATACAATGAAATACTATGCGGCTATAAAAAGCAACTCTTTACCTTTTGCGACAGCACTGATAGACCTGGAGATTACTATGCTAAGCCAGTTTATCTAGAAATGGATTTAAAAGGGATTCCTGTTCATAAGTAAAATTTATATAAAGTTATCAATTTAAGGAATTAATTAAAAAGCTCTAAACAGAAAGACAAAATCATCAAAGCAAAAGCAAGTGGCAAACCACTGGTGAAGCCATTAACAGTTTAATAAAAGGCAATAGGGATTTCAGTCACCAAAGAGAATAAAGGATCACATATATGATTGACATAATTATGCAACTATCACAGCAAAGGAAGGTGGATAGCTCCATAGGGCTGTTTCTGATTCTTTAATCTTATTGCATTAATCACAAGTAGTGTATCTCTATAAAGTAGCTTATGTTGCATCCTATATAATGAAAGGGTAATATGCAAATTGACCAAACAGCAGAACAACCAGTCTCTATGATGCACACTGACCACCAGGGGGAAGATGCTTAATGCAGGAGCTGTCCCCTGGTGGTCAGTGCGCTCCCACAGCAGGAGCTCTGCTCAGCCACAAGCTGGGCTGACGGCTGGCAAGTGCAGCGGTGGTGGCGGGAGCCTTTCCCGCCTCTGAGGCAGCGCTAAGAATGTCTGATTGCTGGTTTAGGCCCACAGTCAGACATCTCCCAAGGGCTCCTAGACTGCTAAAGGGCACAGACCCGGCCTCTAGCTTTATTATAATTATGATGGCATGTGGGTTGTCTAGCAGTACAAGGAGACAACTGTATGGAGTACAAAGAGGTTTGATAGGCTTAAAAACTATCTTCTGTCTTTCCAGGAAACAATCCCTCCAATAAATAATCTTGGGACTGGAAGATTTCTTACAATATTTATGTAAAAATCATTTCTCAGCACCTATTGTATATACAAAAGGCAAGCCTTCCAGTATTTCTAAGAAACTGCAGATGCAAATATAAATCAGACCTGGACTCTGCCTCAGGAATCTTATAGTCTAATAGGGAAATTTGTCAAGAATATGGCCATTTATGATCCTGGTTCAGTTAAATACTATGTGAGTGCAGATTAAGGAAGTTGTCTTCCTAATAGTTTTATATTGACAGGAAATAAGTGACCTTTTAAAAGCATAAACATGATTAAGTCTCTTCCATCTTAAAATTCAATGGTATTTTACAACAAATACTTAGTCTTTATAACAAAGCCAATACACCCCTTCCTTTAACCCAGATTGCTTCTCCTCCGCTAATGAAAATTTCTTAAAAGGAAGAGTCTTTAGTTTTCTTTTACACCTTCTTATCTAAAACCCATCGACTCCACAATCAACCACAAACCTACTTCCACATCCACCATTTCATCAGGTATCAATGCCGAATACAACAAATGATGTTGAGTCCCTTTACTACCTGTACATCTTCTGCATTTAGCTGTTGATCTCCCCCCCCTCCCCCCGAAAATGTTTCCTCTCCTGGTATCTTAGGCTTTGCATTCTGGTTGATGATTCCTTCCCAAGGTTCTTTTCCTCAGCCAGTCCCTTAAATGTTGGTGTACTCTAGAGATTCATCCTTGGCTCTTTCATCACATTTCTCCTGGCTGAAATCCTCCATTCTTAAGACTTTTTTTTTTCTATAAATAACTTATATCTCCAACAAAATATTCATGTTTTCTCTTCCATAATATAGAGAGACTTTCCAACCAAAGACTGTATTTTCCAGACCAAGTCCCCTTGGATCCAAGAGATGGCATAAGACCAGTTCATGACAGTAGAATGGGCCTGTAGCTTAAAAATAACTTTTTCCATCCATGTGCCTGCCCTGGGGGAAAGTGGAATGACACAATGAAAGTAACCTGGGACCCATAATCAGGATGTGAGCAACCACCAGCCAGAAATAGTTACAACTGACACTTATGTGAATCAGAAATAAATGTATATTATATTATGCCACTGGAATTGGGGGATTTATTTATTATAGTAACTGACATTAATATAGAAATTGGTAACTTGAAGTGTAGTGCTATACTGAAAAAACTTCAAATATGTGGAATTTGATTAGTATTTGGGTAGTAGGCAATAGGAAATCAATATCAGAGTGTGGAAAGATGATGACAAAGTCACATGGCAAAATATTTGGTAAACCATTGCCTGTAATCATTTGGAAGTCACCCAAGACTCCTATCTATAGTTAAAGGAACAAGGATTGGAAAACAGAATTTTGGTACTGTTTGTTGATTGTTACTGGTTGAATTAAAACAAGGTATGAGAAGAAAAAAGATGAAGTCAGACAAGAAAGAATCATTGTCGAAACCGGTTTGGCTCAGTGGATAGATATATATAAAAGAAAGAATCATTATACAAGCAATCAACAAAAGAAGTATAGAGTGTTCTGAAATAGGAAACCTCTCAAGGTAATAAAACTTTACAACTTTTATTTATTTTTTAAAATATATTTGATTGATATTTTTACAGAGAGGAAGGGAGTGGGATAGAGAGTTAGAAACATCGATGAGAGAGAAACATCAATCAGCTGCCTCCTGCACACTCCCTACTGGGGATGTGCCCGCAACCAAGGTACATGCCCTTGATCAGAATTGAACCTGGGACCCTTGAGTCCGCAGGCTGATGCTCTATCCACTGAGCCAAACCGGTTAAGGCAAAACTTTACAACTTTTAGAGCCAAATCAAAAAGAAATGAGACTAAAAAAGGCTTTGAGGAGATGCAATACCAAAGGCATAATCCATGAAAAAATATAATTGATAAACTGGACTTCATTAAAATTAAAAACTTATGGTCTTTGAAAGTCACAGTCAAGGGAATAAGAAGACACCACAATCTGAGAGAAAATATTTGCAAAAGATATATTTGATAAAAGACTATTATGCAAAATATACAAAGAACTCTTAAAAACTCAACAATAAGAGTTTTTGCCTATTACAAAATGAGCAAAAGATCTAACACACCCCTCATCAAAGAAGATATGCAGGTGGAAAATAAGAATATAAAAAGATGCTCACATCATGCCTCATTAGGGAATTGTAATTTAAAATGAGATATCACTACACATCTATTAAAATGATGAAAATCCAAAATACTGACAACACCAAATGCTAGTGAGGATATAGAGCAATAGGAACTTTTATTAATTGCTGTCAGGAATAAAACTAAATATACTCTTACCGTACAACCCAGTTATATTGCTTCTTGCTATTTACCCAAATGAATTGAAAACTTTCTGCACACAGATATTTGCAGCAGCTTTATTTATAATTGCTAAAATTTAAAAGCAACCAAAATGTATTTTGGTATGTGAATAGATGAGTTAACTATGATACAGATGGTAGAATATTATTCATTGCTAAAAAAGGAATGAGATATCTAGCCATGAAAAGATATGGAGATGCCGAAACCGGTTTGGCTCAGTGGATAGAGCGTCAGCTTGCGGACTGAAAGGTCCCAGGTTCGATTCCGGTCAAGGGCATGTACCTGGGTTGCATCCCCGGTAGGAGATGTGCAGGAGGCAGCTGATCAATGTTTCTCTCTCGTCGATGTTTCAAACTTTCTATATCTGTCACTTCCTCTCTGTAAAAAATCAATAGAATATATTTAAAAAAAAAAAGATATGGAGATGAAAGTGGAGACTTGGTAACTGATACCACAGAAATCCAAAGGAATTTGAATCACAAGAGAATGCTGCCAACAATTAATTACACACTAAATGACTGGATGCTTTAGAAAAACATCACTAAATTCCTAGAAGCATGCAAGTACCAAGATCAAATCGTGAAGAAATAGAAAATATGAACAGACCAATACCAAATAAGGAGATTAGAGCAGTAATAATAAAAAAAATCTTCCAATAAAGGCCCAAGACCAGATGGCTTCATGGTTGGATTCTATCAAACATTTACAGGAGAATTAACAACAATCCATCTCAAATGCTTTTAAATAACTAGAGAGGACATCCAAGTTCATTTTTTAAGGTCAGCATTATCCTCATACCAACACCAGATGAAAACAACACTACAAGAAAATTATAGGCCAGTATCCCTGATGAACATTGATTTCACTCTCAACACAAAATTGATTTCATTCTCAGCAAAAATTCTCAAAACAATACTGGGAAACCAAATTTGACAGCACGTTAAAAGAATCATAAGCCATAATCAAGTGGGATTTGTCCTGGAAATTTGTTAAAGGCTACAAAATCAGTTTTTTTGTGTGTAGATAGAAAATGGCACCTCACCATACCCTTGTTTTGCAGTAGTGATAAACTCAATGGTTGTGTGATTATTTTCCCAGTGAAGGTGGGAGCAGAGTAGACAGGGAAGGAATAGAGTAAGAAAATACTGTGGATGGCTAACCAATATGCTAGAATGGGCAAAGGGATGTCTAATAGTCAATTTTAAATTGATTGCATTGTGCAACACAGAAGCCCTCTGTCACCCAGGTCATCAGTAACTTCTACACTCACAAGGAATTCTCATGGGAGTGTTTCCTGTTGATGTACGTGTTTGTTTGTGTGTCTGTCTGTCTATTTTTTATGACTATCAAG
>NW_006285049.1:5929148-5949607 GCF_000327345.1 Myotis davidii | reverse complement strand
GGGCTAATGGGATGTGGGCAGAATGCTAGGTTGGCCTTAAACTATTTTCTCTTTCTTGTTCCAATTTCATGGCTAGAAAAGAAAGTTGAGGGAATACTTCCCAGGAGAGCTCCTGACTGGGGACAGCTGCCTTAGACTTTATGTAAATGATAACCTTTTTTGTGAAGCCACTGGTATCTTGTTTTTTGTTTTTACAGTAGCCATTGCTACTCTGACTTGATGTAACATCCCAGTGCTGTTTCTCTCCACTTCCATCTCCCTCTTCTAACCTGTCACCTCAAACTCCCTCTCTATTTTCCATCTGGTCAAAGTCTTTCCTGTGTAGTATGTGCCTTCTATTTGACTTTGTGTCATGCCAGTGGTCTTGATCCAGCATCTAGAAGGGTTCAGGAATCTAGAGAAGGCGCTGTGTGTAGATTAATCAAGAGTCCAGAGAGGAAACATAATTTTGAAAGGCATTTGGGGGCCAGAGGAGCTTAGCTAAAGAAACCAAGTTCTCCTTGTCTCAGGATCCCTTGCTATTTATTAACACAATTTGTCCTAAGGCAAGTAGATATACACATCAAAGGGTAGGGTCAGTATACAGAATCTATTGTCAGATTGGGGAAGAACTGCCTACGGCTGTTCAGGTGTTTGGCCAGTAGGAGGCAATAGCATGTAGATTGAAATGCCCTGAGCTGTCTGGCAGTAAGCAATCACTTAATGCATCCTTTTCAGGCTTGGGGAAATGCCCTCAGCCATTTCCAGATGATTCAGCCCTGCTGACGTGCTGGAACTGGCTTCTGGCAGTGACATTCAGGGACAGAGCAGGGATGAAGGGGGCAGAAAAAGGGGTTGATTTTAGGTAGTGTTGGTAAATCACTGAGTAGAAAACAAGAATTCCAAGAAAAGTGGAAGAGGCAGCTGGAAATTACCATGGGACTCCCCAGTCTTTGATAAATTTGAATTCTATGGGACTGTCACTGCTATAACCATTCGTTACCTTTTAACTATGTGCAAAATTGTATTATCTTCATTAGGGGGGTTAAGGAAGATTTGAAAGATTTGATTTTAAGCTCATTGAGGACAGGGATTGCATATCTTTGTAGCTTTATATTTTATTTAGTAAAAGCTAAAAAAAAAAAAAAAAGAGGTGTAACTTAGCCGGGATGGTTGAGCATTGACCTATGAATCAGGAGATCATGGTTCGATTCTGGGTAGGGGCACATGTCCAGGTTGTGGGCTTGATCCCCGGTGTGGGGTGTGTAGGAGGCAGTCAATCAATGATTCTCTCTCATCATTCCTCTCTGAAATAAATAAAAACATATTTTAAAGTTAAAAAAATAGAAGATGTAATTTAACAGGCTTAATGAAATTAAGGAAAGCACTACATCCCCACCCCGAAAACGCATCTTTAAGGGTTGTCAGGAAACTACTGTTCTCTCTTACAATTCTCCCAGTTACCTGCCACCATGTGGTGGTCATGCTTAGGTAAACAGATTCTTAGATGGGGAATGAAGGGAAGAGGGCAGTAGGTCAATTATTCTGGGAAGCAGAGTGTAGAAATAAATGTAGGATTGCCTGTTTGTGAGAAGGAAATTTAAAGGAGATAAATTCTATGGCTATTATAAGCAAAAGCAAAGACTTAACTCATTCAAAATAATTTTTCTTTTTAGACCTGAAAAATATCATTAAATCACTCTTTACTCTTGCTTTGCCCTCTTTAACTGTCTCTCTTTGACTTCCTCCAGGGCATACTTCTATATTCATGCTATACTTTTATGAATAAAACTAGAGGTGGGATCCCTCAACCTGGCCTTCAGGGATTAGGCTGAAACCAGCTCTCCGACATCCCCTGAGGGGTCCCTGTTACGAAAGGGGGCAGGCCAGGTCAATAGAGTTTTGGCTTCTGGTAGAGGAAAGATACAAAGCTACAGGGTTAGAGCTGATACCATAATTTTGTCTTTATATTACCTGCTTTTGAAATGGATTTTAGAATTTTGTTTTTATATAGATTAAGGTCTGAAGTTGTCTTTCAGATATTTTTCAAAGTCTTACTTATGAATAATGAAATAATTCCTCTTTTTATCCAATGTCAGAAAGTTTATTTTAAAAACATTCCTGAGTCCAGCCAACATGGCTCCGTGGTTGAGCATTGACCTATGAATCAGGAGATCATGGTTCGATTCTGGGTAGGGGCACATGTCCAGGTTGTGGGCTTGATCCCCGGTGTGGGGTGTGTAGGAGGCAGTCAATCAATGATTCTCTCTCATCTCTCCTCTCTGAAATAAATAAAAACATATTTTAAAGTTAAAAAAATAGAAGATGTAATTTAACAGGCTTAATGAAATTAAGGAAAGCACTAGATCTGCTTCCAAGATACTGATTTAAAAAAAATACCTAAATTGAGTCACTGAATAAAACTTAATAAATTTTCAACCGATTATGAGCCTTTTGTTAAGATGTACTTATACTTCCCAAGGTCAAAACCACCCACTTTATGCAAAGGTCTTGATGTCAGCAGCTCCTGTCAAGGCCAGATGGGTTGCCTCGAAGAACTTATCTACTGCCTCTTGTTAAGCACTGTGAGCTGCTTATGACATATTTTAGATTCTATAGTTAATTTTCAGGGCATTCATGTACATGAGATTCATTTTAAATCCTTTAACACATTTTTCTCATATGGATGTTACTGTTACAGTCCCTTGTGAGAACATGTGTTGGTTATGTTAGAATTAGACTTAAAGTAACAAATTGACTTCCTTTCAAAGACTTTAGAAAATTTTAACCCTCAGGAGTAAATCCGTAATTAGGTTGTTAAGTCTTAGGGAGAAAGTGAAAATAGGCAACACATAGCATTCCAGCCATTGCTGCTTTGCCTTGTCCTATGCATGCTCTCTTATATCCTAAAGAATTTCACATGCCCCTTCCTCAGCTCAGAAGATCTCCTTCCTCTTCAACCTTGTTCAATATGGTAATAACAGATTCTTAGATGGGGAATGAAGGGAAGAGGGCAGTAGGTCAATTATTCTGGGAAGCAGAGTGTAGAAATAAATGTAGGATTGCCTGTTTGTGAGAAGGAAATTTAAAGGAGATAAATTCTATGGCTATTATAAGCAAAAGCAAAGACTTAACTCATTCAAAATAATTTTTCTTTTTAGACCTGAAAAATATCATTAAATCACTCTTTACTCTTGCTTTGCCCTCTTTAACTGTCTCTCTTTGACTTCCTCCAGGGCATACTTCTATATTCATGCTATACTTTTATGAATAAAACTAGAGGTGGGATCCCTCAACCTGGCCTTCAGGGATTAGGCTGAAACCAGCTCTCCGACATCCCCTGAGGGGTCCCTGTTACGAAAGGGGGCAGGCCAGGTCAAGAGAACCCACCAGTGCACAATGGGGGCCAGGGAGGACCACCGGAGGGCTCTAGGGCATGTCCAGCCCATCTCGCCCATTCTTGATCAGCCAGACCCCAGAAGCAAGCTAACCTATCAGTTGGAGCATCTGCCCCCTGGTGTTCAGTGCGTGTCATAGCGACTGATTGAACAGTCGGAGGGACAATTAGCATATTAGGCTTTTACATATATGGATTTCTCATGTATTATCTCATGTTATATTGATAGTAGGCATGGGGTGTAGGAGGTGTCTTCAGTTTATAAATCAGGCAAGTGCATTTCAGAAGGCTTATAGGTATATTTGAATGTTTCAATTTGGGTCATTTGGTTTTAAACCTTATGATTGATTTATAATATGTTCTTCACGAGCCTATGAATGTCTCTATGATCTGGTTCTTTTTTTCCCTTCTCCAGCTTTGTATCTTGTCATTTTCTCATTGTGCAGTCTGTTATTCAGTGAGGCGGAGCATCTCTCAAGGACTCACTTCGCCACTGCTGCTCTCAGTTCGGAGTATTCACTCAAGGGCTCTGCTTCTGCTATAACATTCTGGCCATCATTCTGTCTGATTAACTCTTGGTCAGTCTTCACATTTCATCAAAAAATGTCATCACTTGCAGGGAATCTCTACTGAGTAGTCCACTCTGTGGTATCCCCCATAGTGCCTTGCTTGCCCTTTATCTTCATACTTTTCACGCTTAATGTGTAGTGACTGTATCACCCACTGGTCTGTGAACTGTATGAGAAGAGCAGACCACATCTGTTCTATTCAGTGTCTGGCTCATAGTAGGTGCTCAATATTTGTTCAGACTGACTGAAAGAAGGAATGGTTAAATATTCCTTATTCAAATTTACCCTTTCTCCCTTATAATTTTCTCAAATGTTTGAGCATACTAAGGATAACAGTTCATTTTACTTAAAGGTGTGTCCTATATTTACAAATATGAAGCCTCTCTAGTCATTCTGTGGCTTCCTGAAAGTAATGGAAGACAAGACATCTCTTTGAGAAGAAAGAATAAATAAAAAAATTCCACTTTGTTACGTTTCTGGTTCTACTGTTTCCCACCACCTACTTTTTAGCCAATTTTTTTAGCCCATCTTTCAAAATTTGTGAATATTTCTGTGAACCATATGCTATCTATACAGAGCTAAATCATAGGTCAAAATAATAATAAAGTGCAAATTTATAGGAGTTTCCCATTATGCAGAAAAGGTTATTGGAATTCTTGGTCAGACATATTGTAAACTTAGACCTTGCTAAATTCAGTTCCCTTGAGATTTTCCATCCATCAGTTTAGTCATTGTCTTCTCACAATTCTTTGGTAGATTTCTCAGTCATGTCTTGCAACTTTGAAGGCTTGGGCATTCTCTGATAGAAATTTTTTTAACCCAAAGAAACAAAAGCTTCTCAAGGTTATCTATCTTGAACTATGTCCAAGATTCCCATGAATGAGCTACACAAAATCTTGCCATATGTTCTTCTTCATATTGGTACATCTGAATAGATATTTATAAAACAATGTAGGTATATTCACTGGTTGATGAAAGTCATTAGTTCATGAATATTTAGATAACTCAATATCTGGTATTGTTTGATTTACCTAGACAAGTGAAATGTGGTTAAAACAAATCTTTGGGTCTTATACCATGGATCCCCCCCATTTTCACGCTTGGAAAAGGTCTGGGGAGCAGCTGGCTGCCAGCTGGAGCCTCATACTGTTTTATTGAAGTGGAATTGGGGCTTTAACAAGCTTAATTATAACAAGACTTCACCTGCATCACAGAACCCGTTGCTACCACCCCCTCCCTCTTTTTCTATAACACATTGCTGGTTGTTTTGAAGCCTGTTTTCAATATTTCCACCCAGGCCTTATTTGATCTGAAAGCTTTTTAGTGATACTCTTGATTTAGTTACAATGGCATAAAAAGGTAAATTAAATCTAGCCACTTTTGTGTAAGTAAGATCAGGAATGGGGCTGAGGGAAGTTGAAGATAATGGTGTTATCTATAAACTTGATTTAAGTGATAGATCCGGCTAGGTCGTCAGTTTCTATGAGTTAATGAGGGAACCATGCAGCCTTAGTATTAGTCCAGGTATCCTGAGGCTTTACTTTTTCTTTGCTTTATGATTCTCTTAAGCGTAGTATATAATGGAAGCCCACATTTGATTGAAAGCACTTCTAAGTACTTCCTAGGGTCTCTGATACAGTTCTCAGCACATGAGTGACACTTAGGAAACATCATCAATATCTTTATTTATTGGAAGTCTACATGAATTTGCAAAAGAGATTAATGATCACATATTTAAACATTATCTTATAAACTCTGGCATTTTCTTTTAGCATAAACTGCCAGGTGATGATTAACAGCTGCTGTTTCCTTTGTGTTGTGTTTTTAGTGCATGAAAAATGATTGTTAACCTCTTTAAGATGATAACTGGGGGGACGGCTTTAGGGAGAGATTAGAAATTACCTTTTTAAACATAAAAAGAGAATAGTGATAAGAATTTCTGAAGGTGACAGTAGTAATAATACAATGTGAAAATGTTGGTTAAAAACAATAATCCCTGTTGCTTTTTGTGCTAAAAGATTTCTAGATCCTGGGCAGCCTGGAAAGGCACAAGGCTACCTGAATAAATTAGATGTTAGCAAGAAATAAGTGGGGCTGACTCTCTTGGGCTTATATTTATAGCTTTCTTGTGGCCAGTATAGTAATTACATTTCTATTTACCTGTAACACTTGGGATTAAAGATGTTTATAGGTCTTGGGGAAGGAATTGGGGACAGTTGGCTCATATTCCAATAGACAAGGTTTTCTAAACTGAAAATTGGATGAAAAAAAATCAATGATATTTACTATGTGCTTTATTTTAAGAGGTTTATCTGATGCATGATATTCAGGAGAGACAGGAAAATGCCATATTGCTTTGGACAATCTTACAGGGGAACATACTCATATAACAGAAGAAAAGAAACTATGATTCTTTCTTTTTTATTCATAGTATTACAGATATCTCCCATTTCCCCCTCTCCTCCTAGTCCAGTGATGGCGAACTTTTGAGCTCGGCATGTCAGCATTTTGAAAAACCCTAACTTAATTCTAGTGCCATGTCACATGTAGAAATTTTTTGATATTTGCAACCATAGTAAAACAAAGACTTATATTTTTGATATTTATTTTATATATTTAAATGCCATTTAACAAAGAAAAATCAACCAAAAAAATGAGTGCCATAGGTTCGCCATCACTGTCCTAATCCCCACCTCCCCCACCCCTGCCCCCGCCAGGTCTTCACTACCCTATTGCCCGTGTCCATGGGCAATGCATATAAGAATATAAGTTCTTTGGTGCTTCTTATGATTATTATATATATTATGCTACTTAGTCTGTTGTTCAAATATTTTAATGGCTAAATTCAATTTCTCTCAAGCCCTAGACTCAAACATGATCTCTTCCTTGTAGCTTTGTCTGACTTTCCTTCCTGCTCCCCCTGCTCCCCCCTCCCTCCCAGGAGGAGGACCATCTCCTTCATCTCTGCTAACAGTGCATTCCTCTTCTCTTATGGCACTTCTCAAATTGCATTGTAATTATTTGTTTACATATCTGTCTCCTTCACCAGACTGTGAGCTCTTCAAGGACTGAGACAGTGTTTTATTTAATTCACTTGGTATACCCACAGCCTGTCAGTGTCTGGCACATAATAGACACATAATAAATGCTGAAAGAAAAAAAAAAGGGCGGGGATTAATGAATGAATATAAATTATTGTCATCTCTGATCTATTTGGCAGTCATATCATAGCGTGCAAAAAAGAAACACCCATCGTATTACTCCTCAATGTCATGTTGTCTTTTCTAGAAAACTGCAGAGAGCTTAACAGTCCTCTCCGCTTATAGTGCATAATTCCTTAATAGCGATAACAGTGCTGTAATTAAAGCACAAACATGACCAAATCTTTGTAAATCACACCGAGTTCCAGTCCTGGCATCTACAGTGTGGTTTTTGGTTTCAATTGTAATTCACACATTTAAAAAACAACCACATGATGTTTGATTGATTATATAAAACTTGTTAACTAATTGTTAGACTTTAAAAAATTCATTTGTATTTACAAATAATTTAAATTACAATGTATTCTTAGGAAAATAAGTAGAAGGTTTAGTAAGAAGGCATTGAGGCCATCAACTAACTAACTAGGCTTGTTGGTAATTGGTACACTGGCTCGAAAACCAAAGTTAACATGGCTGGTGAGTAGATAGGATGGTAGCTGAAAAGCTGGCTGGATATTAAGTCCATCTCTTTTTTTTTTATTTTTTTAATGTATTTTTTATTGATTTTTCACAGAGAGGAAGGGAGAGAGAGAGATAGAAACATCAATGATGAGAGAGAATCATTGATCAGTCAGAAACATCGATGAGAGAGAAACATCGATCAGCCGCCTCCTGCACATTTCCCACTGGGGATGTGCCCGCAACCCAGGTACATGCCCTTGACCGGAATCGAACCTGGGACCTTTCAGTCCCCAGGCTGATGTTCTATCCACTGAGCCAAACCGGTTTTGGCTAAGTCCATCTTTTGAACAAATGTTTTGGTTTCATTAAAAATGAAAATGCATTCCACAAAGATTTACCTGTTATCAAGTCAATGTATGTGTATCTAAGAGAAATGTATTTATTCCATTTCATTCACTTATACCTGAGTCCCTAAAAAAGCATTTGTTAATGGATAAGAGGGGCCCCTTTCTTGGCTTTGCTCTTTATTATTATTTTAAAAAATATATATTTTATTGATTTTTTACAGAGAGGAAGAGAGAGGGATAGAGAGTTAGAAACATCGATCAGCTGCCCCCTGCACACCCCCTACTGGGGATGCGCCCGCAACCAAGATACATGCCCTTGACCGGAATCAAACCTGGGACCCTTGAGTCTGCAAGCTGATGCTCTATCCACTGAGCCAAACCAGTTAGGGCTGGTCTTTATTATTTAAACCCCCATAGGGTATGTTTTTTTCTCACCTTCAACAAACCTAACCAATTAGGTGATTTGACAGTAGCACAATTGCCTCCAATACCAACTTAAGCTGAAAGAATAGGAAAAAATATTTACTATCCTTATTAAATAATGTCTGATAGGTTATGTTGATTTTATAAACAAACTTATGGATAATTAAACAACATGTAAAATCGTAGCATGAACATTTATTATTCTTTAAGAACAGGGACCATGATTTCTCATTCTTAGCTATTTAGCAGGTCCTAGCAGAATACCTGGGAGAAAACAGAAACTCAATAAATATTAAATATAGTGTAATTGATGAATGCATCAACAAATGTTATAGAATAACATAACATTTTTTGTTTGCTGATTGAGCCAGCAGAAGGAAATGCAAAGGTCATTTTTGAATTTGAAGCATGTGGGGAATTTCAGTTATGGTGGGAGGCTTGTAGAGGGAGAAGCCTGTTTTATATTTAATGCATATTTTGTACCTTGGAGAAAAAATATCAGGGTTGCTCTGAAACAGAACAAAGCAAAGATTTAATTAAAATTACAACTTTCTGATTAGCCAATATTGGGACTAGAAAAGGCTGGGAGATGAGAAGGCTTGTTCTTTTCTTTTCTCCCATATTTCTAAAATGACCAACACTAGGGAATGGACAAAGGCCATTTTCCACATCCCCTACATCAACACCCGCCTCCCCCTGCAACTTAATTGTTGAACTCTCTACACATACTGGTGGGGAGGGAATCAGTTCTATTTACCATTCTCTAGCTCCAGACTAGCAGTGTCCAAAGGACCGTGCAATGCTCCATGATAATTCACTGAATCATTGAGTAACATGTGAAAAGAAAAATTAAAACTGTCACTTATTTTCCAAAAAATTAAGGAAATGAGTTAAGCTTTCTTTATTCTTTGTGTTTTTTTAAAAAATTTGTTAAGTACACATACATACAGACAAGTGAACAAAAAGGGGAGGGGATTAAGAAGTACAAACTTCTAGTTATAAAATCAGTGATGGGTTTCTAATGTACAGCATAGGAAATAGAGACAAAAAGAAAAAAGTGAACAATGAAAGGAGTACAACTAGCCTGATTTTCATAAAATGAACACACATATAACCAACACAGATGAGAAGCAGGCATTATCAACACCACTGAAGACCCTCCTCATATTTCCTTCCTATGACTGCTCCTCAAGAAAAAAATCACTGCCTTGACTTCTAATCCTATGTAATAAAAGCCTAATATGCTAAGTGTCCGGTTGTCCTGTCGGCTGTTCAACCACTCAAAGCATAATATGCTAATGATATGCTAAAGCCACTCAACCGCTCTCTATGATGTGCACTGACCACCAGGGGGCAGACACTCCGACCAGTAGGTCAGCTTGCTGCTGGGGTCCGGCAGATGGGGACTGAGTGAGACGGGCTGGACATGCCCTGGAACCCTCCCGGGGCCCCTCCCTGGCTGGCCAACCTCCCACATCCCTCCTCAGTCCCGATCGTGCATTGGTGGGGTCCCTCGGCCTGGCCTGTGCCCTCTCCCAATCCGGGACCCCTCAGGGGATGTTGGAGAGCCAGTTTCGGCCCAGTCCCGCTCAATGCAACAGCTGCCCCCTGGTGGGCAGTGCACTCCCATAGGGGTAGCACTGTTCAGCCAGAAGCTGGGCTCACGGCTAGTGAGCACAGCAGCGGTGGTGGGAGCCTCTCCTGCCTCCAGCAGTTGGACATCCCCCGAGGGCTCCCAGACTGCGAGAGGGCACAGGCCGGGCTGAGGGACCAACCCCCACCTCCAGTGCAAGAATTTCATGCACCGGGCCTCTAGTACTATATATTAGTTTTGCCTTAAAATTTCTTTGTAGATAAATAAAATCTTTTTTTGTCTTGCTTCTACTTATTGGTATGTTTTTGAGATTTATCTCTATTGTTACATGTAGTTGTAACTCATTCATTTTCAATGTTACATATTAGTCCATTATTTGAATGTACCACAATTTATCCATTCTACTATTGATGAACATTTGGGTTGTTTCATTGTTGTCAATGTTTGGCTCTCACAAATACTAGTAGTGCTGCTATGAAGAATGATCTACCAGCATTTCTGTTGAATGAGTGGAATTCCTGCCTTTTAGGGTATGAATATATTAAGCATTAGTTGATAGTACAAAAGTTCTCCAATATGGTTGTACCAATTTATACTTCCAACAGCCATTGCATGAGAGTTCTAGTTACTTCATACCCTCACCAACACATGATACAGTTAACTATTTGTGGCAATTCTTTTGTATAGGTAGTCACATCACACTGTTGTTTCAACTTGTGACTAATGACTTTTAGCATTTTTCCAGATGATTAATGACCATGTAGATATTATTTTCTTCTCCAAGTTTTACTAGGTCGTTGGCCCCTCTCCTTATTGATTTGTAAAAATTTTTTTACACCAGTCTTTTGCTTACATATGTATTAAAAATACTTTCTTTTTTGTCTTGCTTCTACTTATTGGTATGTTTTTGAGATTTATCTCTATTGTTACATGTAGTTGTAACTCATTCATTTTCAATGTTACATATTAGTCCATTATTTGAATGTACCACAATTTATCCATTCTACTATTGATGAACATTTGGGTTGTTTCATTGTTGTCAATGTTTGGCTCTCACAAATACTAGTAGTGCTGCTATGAAGAATGATCTACCAGCATTTCTGTTGAATGAGTGGAATTCCTGCCTTTTAGGGTATGAATATATTAAGCATTAGTTGATAGTACAAAAGTTCTCCAATATGGTTGTACCAATTTATACTTCCAACAGCCATTGCACGAGAGTTCTAGTTACTTCATACCCTCACCAACACATGATACAGTTAACTATTTGTGGCAATTCTTTTGTATAGGTAGTCACATCACACTGTTGTTTCAATCTCTACTTCCCTCGTGACTAATGACTTTTAGCATTTTTCCAGATGATTAATGACCATGTAGATATTATTTTCTTCTCCAAGTTTTACTAGGTCGTTGGCCCCTCTCCTTATTGATTTGTAAAAATTTTTTTACACCAGTCTTTTGCTTACATATGTATTAAAAATACTTTCCCCATTTCTGTGGCTTGTCCTTTCACATCTTAAGGGTAAACACTACTAATTTGTTAAGTGGAATGACATTAACATCCTCACTGCACATGCGTGTCAGATGGTCACCTATTGCATACAGACTCATATGTGTGTCGGGGGAGGAGGAAGGGTTTGGAGAGGAAGCTGCAGTGCACGTACTTGAACCTTTCTTTTCAAGGTAATGTTATACATTATAATTAATATGTGCATGACTCAATTGATTGAATCATTTATTATCCAGTTTTTACTAGAGTAATCTTAACAAAATGGATAAATAACCTTAAAATATTCTTGCAAAGCAAACGTAAATGGAAGATAATACTAACAGAGCAAGAATTTGGGGACGCTGTGAAAGTGTTGACTTGATACCTCCCCGAATAAGAGCAGTTCTTTAGCTTGATAAAGAAAATGAAAAAACTAATAATATCTGAAAAGCAAAAAATAGAATGATCAGAAAAGCAATTTAAAATAAAGACTCATATTCGCTTTAGATAGCAGTGAGTCCTAGCCTAATATATTTTTCCTTGACATATTAATGTATAAAACTACCATGGTCAGCAAAGCATTAAGTATGTTAATTTCCATTTCATCCATTTCAATTGTCCAGTTTTTGTGTATTATACTTACAATTTATAAACAAATTAATATACATCTATTGAGCTCATAATCAAAACAGTTTGGAGCACTGCTCTAGAAAACTTAGAACTATTGATGTACCACTATATAGAAGCATTACCATAAAAACGTCTTGGCAACTTTTAAAATGGATGCTTACAAAGCACCTTTTCCATTTCAGTTTAGACCTAGCTGTTTGAAAAGTAGGGCAGAGATATATACGGTGCATGCGGCAGAGTGGAGGTGCCTGGAACAAAATTCTGGTAGGTTCGTAAATAATAGAAGCATCTGTCCTGAAAGCTACATTATTCAGTAAGAGCTGTCCTGAACCTTCTCACATTCTCAGGTGAGGGCTGACTCCTGAGAGTGGAATATGCCTACCGAAGATGGGAGATTTCCCTTGGGATTGTGGGATGCAGAGCCCAAGCCCAGATGCCTGGGAATATCTAACCACGCCTTAATTATGGCAGCAAAACAACTGGTAGAGGAAGTTGCCACACAGTGGCTGGGGGAGCTTTTTGGGGAGAAGCCAACTTCTTGAAGGCCACCAGAAAGGCTAAAGTGAGCTGAGGTAGAAGCATATATATTTTTTAATACTAAAAAGTTTAAGTGTAAATATAAATAATGCAAAAAAATAGAAAAAGATAATGGATATATATATATATATATACTTTTTTTTTCCTTTTCATCATATTCTAGAGATTTTTGTAAGATTTGCTGACACTAACTGGGCAAACAGTTTTGTTTGTGGGTATTTATTACAAAGGTCTCCTTTCGTCTGATGAATGAAAAGAGCCTCAGCAGTCACCTACCACATCCTGCCTGTCATTGGCAAGCCTGGGAGGAGGCGCCCTGGGTGGGGGAGTCTTTGGCTCTCCAGAAGAGGAGTTTCCAGATCCTGTCGACAACCCACTGCAGTTGTTTTTGGCTACATATTTGGTGGACACCTTTTTTTCAGCTAAGCCTCACATCATACACTTGGAATGATATGCCCTCCCCTCACTCTCATCCCAAATGCTATGAACGCTTTGGAAGAAAGAGCTGTGGAAATGTGAAGCATTATTTTAGGAACAGAATCCTTGTTGCCGCGAAGCTTTTGCAAGCACTATGTCTAGAGGCGATCTGCCTGCCACATCTGTTTTTGTGTGTGGGAGACACACTGTATCATCCAAGATGAGTCACCTCGTAAAGGAGCATAATCTACTGGAGCTTTTGTGTTGAAGCTGCTCTCTGGTAGAGTGAGCTGTAGTATTTAAGCTTTAAGTGGTACATATCTAGGCCTCCTGGTAGCACCCTGCCAAGAGCAACAATAGCTACAGAGCAGAAAAATCTTCTTCCTTTCATTTCCTCTCAGTCTGCCTTTTGAATATTACTGCTGCAGCAAAGGCAGTGGGGACTCTCAGGGGTGCTGCCGTGGAAGACCGAGCCATCCCACACCTGTTCTGGAATCAGAACAACTGAATTTGGCAAGGCAAGAAGCCACAAAAACAAAGGATAAAAAGAAACCCAGAAATATTATAAAAGAGCAGTTAAACTATCTCTAACCAATCACTACACATCCATTGCACTTGATATCAGGGTTTCTGAAATGTGGTGCTCAGACAAGGCCTTTGGTAAGTAACCCTTGGTATATGTTACAGACTCAGTGATTTTTCTTTAGTTTCTCAAGGTCTAAACCAAAACAGGGACTTTAACCCTCTTTGCAGTTTTTTCTTGGGGCCTCTTGAAAAAATTATTTTTCATTGTAGATCATTTGTTTGTACAAAGAATATCTTTTACTCTAAAATGTTTATGAGTTATTTCAGTAGTTATTGATAAACTAGTGGCCTGGTGCATGAAAATCATGCATGGGGAGAGGAGAGCATTCCCTCAGCCCAGCCTGCACCCTCTCCAATCGGGGACTCCCTTGGGGTATGTCCGACGGCCAGTTTAGGCCTGATCCCCCACAGGGTTGGGCCTAAACCAGCAGTCAGACATCCCTCTCGCAATCTGGGATTACTGGCTCCTAACCGCTCACCTGCCTGCCAGCCTCATCTCCCTAACTGCTCTCCCCTGACGGCCTGATCGCCCCTAACTGCCTCTGCCTCGGCCACGCCACCATGGCTTTGTCCGAAAGGACATCCGGAAAGTCGTCCGGAAGTTGTTTGGTCTAATTAGCATATCGCCCTTTTATTAGTATAAATTGTATGTCTGAGGTAAGCACATCTTTAGAAAGACAATCTATAGCTTGATTATTTTAGTGGAGCAGGCACTGGTTTCCATTCTGTGGAGTATGTTTGAGGTTTGCCTTCCATATCCTAATACATGGGTAAGACTTCTCACCTAGACCATCATATGTACATGATCTAAATCATGAGTCAAATAGTGCTAAGCCTGTGAGTGTGACAGAAGCCATAACATTGTCCCACATATTAACCCAATATTTTAGCCCCAGACCCTACATTTCTATCCTGTTCAAAAGGAGAAAGAGATGTAATCTAAGTGATAATCATGTCTGCTTCTCTTTAGAGAAAGTTATGCAGTCAGCATATAAACATGGGATTTAGCTGACACCTTGCCATAGTCTGTGTGTGTGTGATTAAAATTGAGTGCTAAAGAGGCCTAGGACATAAGTTTATTCCCCATTGATGTTCAGTTCTCTTTAATGATGTGGCGATAACCTTTTCCATGGCCTAACTGGCTTTTTGATGAGGTAATTGTGTGCCTCCGTCTAGTTGATTTGAGAAGCATGGGAATGTTCTCTTTCTATTCCATCCCAAGGAATGGATAGTCAACATTGCCGTTATTTCTGATCCTGATAGTCTCACCTTACTCTTTCTCTTGGTTTTAAGTAATATAGTTCCTTTTAAAAAGTAAAGATAATTTGGAAGACATCAACTATTAGAGTACCATCAACCCTTAAATTTTGCTACAGGATTTTCCTCCCATTGTACAAAAATATGAGGGAATATGACTCTGGAGAGGCAAGTGTGGTAAAAAGGAGAAGTCCAAGAACAAAGAAATATACTATAGTCTCTAAGGAGAAAAATAGTGCTTATCTTATGGGGCTCAGGATGGCAAGTGGGAACTTGGTTTCTGTTGGCAGAAAGGTACAAATAATGAAAGAAAGAGAACAGAAGAGTGCCAAGGAGAAAGATCCTACTTCCTAGCTTCCCTCATCATTCTTTTTACTTATCATTCTTATGTGTGGTCGTGCTAAGTGTAAGGAGGCCTGTGGATAGCTCGAAGAAAAATGTTACCACTGTGGAAAAATATTATAAGATGTCTCACTGTAGGTCAAGAAACTTAAGATGAAAGTGTTTAGAACATTCACCCATATTATAGATCATATAATGCACTCAGCCCACTTTTTCCAGAGCATAATAAATATTGAGTTAACGTGAGTTCTTCTTCTCCTCTCTTCCTTCTTCTTTGTCATTTTCCTTATCTTCTTTTTTCGCCTTCTGATTATTCCTCTTGCTGTTCATCTCTTCCCCCTCCTGCTTTTATTGCTCTTTGGTTACTTACTCTCATTACTTCCTCGTGGCTTTATTTCCAATCCTGACTATTGAGGTCTTACCCAACCACCAAGGCCATCCTCTACTATGTTCGATCCTTCACTAAGCTGCCAATGACTAATCCTAACCCACCCTGACCTCCCATTTGGGGGTTGGTACTTAGTTGTACATTGTCTTGAATTGTCCTTTGTTATTTCAAGTACTATTTAATTTTGTTAGCTGTACAAGGTGAGAAATATATTGAAGATTGAAATCACCTGCCTATTTATTTCTCTGTGTTTACTACAATAATTAGAACAATGTTGGGCATATGTCCTAATGAATTTTAGGTATATAATAAATACTGTTTGATTGGCTGTCTTTCCTCTGCATGCTCAAAAAAGCATATATATTCTACTGTACTATAAGGAGAAGGGAGAAAAGGATTTATTAGCATTCACAATTTACTTGGCATACTCATATTTCTGTCCTGCCAGGTTAAAATCTATCCTTTACTCACCACTCTGGCCAGAAGAAACAAGAGACAAATGAAGAAAGAAAAATTGCCTAAAGGAAAAAAACACACTGAACAACAACAACAACAAAAAATAGAAAGCCAAGAAACACAACAAACAAATCCAAATGCTCATGAAATGAATAAAAATAATACATTTGTAAGGTCAACCTAGATAACTTGAATACAGATTACAACTGGGAAAGAATTACTGTCAAGGTTATATTTATTATCCTGGAATTGAAACAACTATTTGAAATGAATTAATAATGGATAGAGCAGCATCTGATTTTTCCACATAATCCATTTTAGATCAAGAGTACTTTGTGGCAAGAACATGAAATCAGTTGAGACCAGCTGACCTTTGCAAAGAATTGTGGCTGGTTAACTTCATAGTTCACTTCATATTGTATTTGAGACATGAAAGAAAAATCTTCCAGTCCCCATCTGCTGAATTATTTCCCTCCCGTCCTTCAAAGCCCATACAGAAAACCACCTCTACCACAAAATGCCTTCAAATGGAAGACGCATGTGCATCCCCTGCTCCGTCGTCTTAGAGCAGTGAAACAGCCATTTCAGCTCTTGATTAATTCAAGCAAACAAGAAGACAATTCGGTTAAATATGATTAAATATGCAGCAGGGTATTTTTTCCTTTTCTTTACAAAAAATTTTGCTTTGTTCTTATAGTTTGTCAAATCAGCTTCGAATTAAGTGTATGATAAAGAGCGACTGTTTTTTGGGGGTCATGTTTAAATTTTATGAGTTAAGGATATAAACTTTACACAGTGTCTGCTAAGATTACAACATATTCAGCCAGATTCTTTTTTAATTATAGCTTCTCCTTGGCTAAAACTAAAACTTTTTCTAAATGCCTGACAGCAGAATGCTTCCAAGCAATGTTATAGTTGTAACTCTGTGCAAGCTGAGTATTACAGGCTTCTCTGAAGCTGAAAAAAGAATTAAGATAGCCATGTCTTCTTGCACTGGGTCCTGTTCCTCAGTGCTTCCCAGGCAGGCCATAGCTGGATGAACACCAACACCAGTACACCCCACATACTTGGCTAAATGAGATGGTTTATAGAAATTCCACCACAAAGACATTCCATTCGTGTGGTGGAGTTTGGGCTTGGCACTCTGCAATGTGCTTTTATGTCTGCATTTGTGCCTACTTCTTTGCATCTGTGAATTTGAACTCTTCTTCTTTTAACTGTTCTGTGCCAGTGCACCTCATAGAATACTGCCTCATCTCTCTTGGAGACAAAATTATCCTTAAAAACACACACCTATTTCTACTCTAATGGGAACATTGCTCTCTCACTAAGAATCTGAATTCTCATTATTTTTTTTTATTCCCCATGGAGGTCTTACCTCCCACTGGCCCTGATGAATTGGGTTGAAGTGATAATTGGCAACCTTCTGTGTACCATTTGTTGATCAACAAACCAGGGAGGAGAGCAAGTAGGGTGTATACCAAAGAGGCATTATTTTATTTTACTTTATTTCATATGTTCTACTTTCTCATGTTAATAGTTGGAATGAAGGAGCCGTCTTCTGAAGGACCTCCCATTTTCATCATGTTAAGGTCATTATCTCTCTCTGTGTGACCTTCCTTGAAACATCATTACCATTGTTTACCACGCCCTGGAATTTATTTCAGGTTACATAAACGTTTTGGCTCAAAGCCTTTCTTTTCATGTGTTTCCTGCAATCTTCCTACATACTTCAATACTTACACTTTTGACCCTGAAGATTCCTTGATTTGATTGCTTTTCCCTTCTGACCTTATGGACCTGTGGCTCATTGCTTCCTGAGCCACACAGCCTGAAATTTATCATCATAGGCCAATATTTTTCTTTCTGAGATCTTTAATTCGGCCCTTCCCTTCCTCTTCCCCTCCATTGTCACCCAGCCTTCTATGCACAGGCAACCTTTTCAGTTGGCCTCTCTGATCCTTTGTCTCTGTCCAACTCAACAACTCTCAACCCTGGATAACCTCACCAGCTGCTTTCCCTGCTTTCTTCTTTCTCTTATTCTTTTCTCTTTTCTTTCTTTTTTAAAGACCACACGATGTTTTTAAAGGAGGAGAAAACAAAATATGAAGACCTGCCTAACTTTTGAAGATACTTTACTTCCACTTTCAATGCTCCCTAATATTGAAAATTCACTTCTTAATTTCTTACTTCAGCTTTAACACCCCAGTTAGCAGTTTAGTTTCCTTTCATGTCTAAACACTGTTTATGATAATCCACTACTTTAGGGAGAAAACTCCAGATTTGCCCACTTTTTCACAATCCCATGGCCCTTCTGCTATTCTATAGTTTAGATTCATGCCTCTCTCAATATTCGGAACTCCAGACATTACCAATGTTTTCAGGACATCATCACCACAAGTATCCTTTTTATCTAACATCTTCACTCTATCCCAATCTGTAGACACATGCACTTTAAATAAAAATAAAGACAAGAATAAAACTTATTCATTCAATAAATATTTATTATACACCTGCTTTGTACAGAGACTTTTGTAGGTGTGCAGGATGCAAGAAAATAAAAGTCAATAAAGACATTCATATACTTGCTTCCCTTTCTGTATATAAACTGAATTCTTTACTTTCTTCAAATATTTTAAAATTCACTTCCTCTACATTTATTCTAAGCATTTCCTTCAGAACTTTCTTTTTTTTTTTTTTTTAAATATATTTTATTGATTTTTTACAGAGAGGAAGGGAGAGAGATAGAGAGTCAGAAACATCGATGAGAGAGAAACATCGATCAGCCGCCTCCTGCACATCTCCTACTGGGGATGTGCCCGCAACCCAGGTACACGCCCTTGACCGGAATCGAACCTGGGACCTTTCAGTCTGCAGGCCGACGCTCTATCCACTGAGCCAAACCGGTTTCGGCTTCCTTCAGAACTTTCTTACAGTCTAGTTTGGCCTCCACTGACACCATTCTCTTGAGTATTAAGAAAAAATGATGACTTGTTTTGCCTTGTTAGAATTTTTCTCTGTCCTTATTTTCCTTGTTCATTTCACTTTGTTTTGTATTCTGTTTTCTATTTTTCAAGTTCTCCTGTCATAGCTCAGACTTCTTCTTTATCTCTTCTCACACCGTTGTTTGGTTCTTTAAAGTGTTGTCATAAACCCTATAATATTTTCTCTTTAGTCCCTGTATCAAAGAGCAATTGTATTTTAAATAGCTCTCACTGTCATCCCTATGTACCTGTGTCACAAGTATATCATACCTCCTTAGTAGCCCACCTTTAAAATAAATTGGCCTACCCAGTAATTCTATTTGGACACCCTGCCACACCGCGAATTCAACACGATCATAGCTATGACATAGGGTCTGGGACATGTAGTACTATAGAAGGGCAGGAACCCTAACTGGGATGAGGGCACACAAGAGTCAACTCTTCTGTAGAGTCAGTCCTAGTAAGACCAGCTGGAAATGTCCCAAAGCATGAGTCCAATGGATAGGGTCAGTTTTTAAATATATATATATATTTTTTTTTTTATTGATTTTTAGGGAGAGAGGAAGGGAGAGGGAGAGAAACATTGATGTGAGAGTGAAACATTGATCGACTACCTCCTATATGCCCCCTACTGGATATTGAACCCACAACCTCTTTTGGTGTGTGGTAACAAGCCTAACAACTGAGCCACACTGGCCAAGGCAGGATATGGTCATTTTAGGCAAGGCCAGACCAGTAGTTCTAGAACATTTTTAGGGACATAGATTTCAGGGAAAGGATAGAAATGCAGAAAGCTGTTTATACTTAGCAAGCCCTAAATTCATGGATGGATATATGGGAAATATAAGACAACCATAGAGAAACAGATAAGCAAGAGACATAGAAGGCATTTTGGATGCAGTTGTTACGTGAAATTCATAGGAGGGTCCTAGAACAAAAAGCAAGATTACAGAACAGACTACATACGGACTAATGGTCAGGCCAAAACCTAGTTACATGGATCTTGACAATCAGCCTCTATGATGCTGGAAAGAAAGAGAAGGGGCCAGGGGCCATCTGAATGACAATGTAGGCTCCCAGGTTACCTTATGACACCTGTATGGTAAGGGCCAAATTGCTTCACTATCCAAATCTCTGCATTCCCTGATTGTTGACTGGTTTCTCCACAATACATTGCTCTTCAAGCAGTCTGGGTGCTGTATCTGAAATTCAAATCTGGCCAGGTCACCTTCCTGCTTCTAAATTTGCCAAGGTTCTTCATAAAATTCCAGTGCTACTGCAGTTCCTACTTATTAGACAGCTCGTCAATACTGAGGCTATGAACTAGGCATTGAGTCTTTAAAATCTCTAATGTGCTAAAATCTATGAAGCTGCTCTTTTTTGACTCCTTTTTTTATTCCCTA
>NW_006285049.1:5923511-5929089 GCF_000327345.1 Myotis davidii | reverse complement strand
TGAAATATTTTTACCTCCCTCTCCCCAAGCCCACTCTTCCTTCCGATGTTTCCTGTTAATTAATTGCAACATTATTCATCTAGTCAGTCACTCGAGCCAGAAATTTAGAGTCATCCTAAACCACTTCCTCTCTCTCATCCCCCACATACAATCAACCAACCGATCCTACCAATTTTACCTCATGATTATTTCTCAATCTCTTCTTATACTCTCCTGCTCCAGTTCATCATAACAGCACACCTGGAATTCTTCACTACCCAAATCCCTGCGTTCCCTGATTGCTGACTGGTTTCTTCACAATACATTGCTCTTCAAGCAGTCTGGGTGCTATACCTGAAATTCAAATCTGGCCAGGTCACCTTCCTGCTTCTAAATTTGACAAGGTTCTTCATTTCTTATTGAATCTACCTAAGTTTCTTAGTACAACTTAAAGACCCTTCAGGTCCTGGCCCCTATCTGGGATCTTAGTATCATCTTCTTGTACCATATTTTAAACTATCTGCCTAAGACAGATCATAATTTATTTTTACCCACTTCTCACCCCCTAAACCTATACCTCCTCCTAGATTCATTATAATTTTAATCAGTCTTCTCAACTAGAAAAGAAGTCAACATCTTTTCCTTTGCCTTTCACAGTAATAACTCCAAACAATTACCACATTTGATGACTTTTATGCTAGAAAGTATCTCTCCAATCTGGACCCTTCATTTAATTTCTCTTTTAATATTTCTTCTCTGAACACTAAAGTATCTTGATACCATAGAAGTTAGCTTTCTTAGCATTTGATGGTCCCATTCTGTGTTGTGGTTTTGAACAATCCTAAATATGTTCCTCAACATTATTGAACATTTCTGGAGGAAAAGGACATATTGCACATAAATCATATATGCCAGCACTATGTACAAAGTAGGTACTTATTTGGTATGTAATTAGCAGGAATTACATAGAAAGATACATGGTCAGAATCACTCAGCCATTGTTCATGGATATAAGGTAACATTTATCTCTCAGATTTTTTTTGTTTGTTTGTTTGTTTGTTTTTTTTTTAATAGCAGAAGGGGTTAACATAACATAAGGATGAAAGTCCTTTTTCCTTCTAACAAAGAACCATGAAGAGTTTATTATAAAATAAAGAGGCATGACAGAATGTTTACTATCTAATTAATCTCAATGCCATTTATACTACTTCTTGCCCACACAGTGGTACAAATATATAGAAAGTGTTTTGAAGATTTCCTGGCTTTTAAGAAAAATGCAAACAGCTGACTACAAAATTTAGGAAAAACTCATTCAAGAGAACCTTTCTTTCTGAGGATTTGGTGCTACCTATTTTTAATGTGACCAAAAATGCTATTAAAAAAGCAACTTTTTGGGAAGTAGTATCTGTGAATGTTCTCATACTTTGCCTTTTCCTTCTGCCAACTCAGTAAAAATAGCTCCAAATTCAAGTCTTAAATTGAGTCCCGATGAAAAACTACATGCTTTTAATAATTCAATAGCTTCACAAATGGTCCCTCAAGGCATGAACCTAACTGCAATATATACTGTTAATGAGGATGGGAAATGAGAAAAGAGAGAGGAGAAATTGAGCCTGCTGAGGAATCAAAGATGATATAAAGATGCCCTCTGTTTCACCATTTAAGTAGCAATTATAAAAAGTGACTGCTTGCGATGTTCAGAAGAAAAATTTCTGCTTTTTTTGTTGGAAAGTACAGATATAGTTCACACATTTCACCAGTTCATTGCGGGTGGGGCGGGGGTGGGGTGGGGGCTCCTTTTCACCACACCTCTTACCGGACATTTAATCGTAAAGACTCGTATTTCACTTTTCACCAACATAGCTACTCATTTGGTGGCTTGCACTCCCATCTGACAGCACATGCATAATCAGGATGTAATACAACACCAGCCACGTTGGGCCTTGCCATAATCTTCTTTAAGTTGCATTTGCATCAGACACTTTGTGTCTAAAAGTGGGGACGGCCTTTAATGCTGGCAAGTTGATGATGGGGAAGCAAAAAGTGTCTGAGTTCTCTGAGAGGATAACCTTATCTTGAGTGTAAGTTTGTTTGGAATGTCAGCAGCCAGTCCGAACAAAGACTTCCTTGTATGGTGAAGACGCCTTCTGAATTGATGTTTCCGTGGAAGGACTGAATGGAAGACAATAGACTCTAGGGAGAAAACAGAGTTTAACCACACTCCAGATCCCTGGCATTTATAATTAATATGATTTTTATTTTTCCTGGAGACCCAAATGGCAGGTATATGCCATTTTGATTCAATTATCTGCTCTCAGCATTTTTCCCATACCAGCAAGTTAGGCAGTCTAGACAGTGTGGTTGCTCTCTGGTAAGTGGGCTTCTTTCTGGGAATTGATTTCTTTTGGATCACAGAGGAAGTCTCAGCAGACCTGGGTAACTCTTCCCACACACTTCCTTTGCCAATATATTTCAATATCTATGAAGCCATAATAAATTAATACATCTGTATCATATTAATACTACATTAGAGTAATGCAACAGTAACACGATACAATAGAAACATTGCTAACCCCCTAGGACTTTCACATGGCTCTGCTGGACTAAAACCATTACTGTCAGTTCCAGCTCACAGACTTTATGTCTGTGAAAAGGCAAAATAGACAGTGTCCTGGGTGCCTTTGAGTAGTATAAACTGTCTTGTTATCAACACCAATGCTGCTGTCCCGAGATAAGGAAAGCAGACACTCAGACTAGTTACTCTGTGAGCTCTGCATTTTTTATAACCCTACGCACTCTCCTCTCTAGCATTGTTGGTTTGTCATTCTCTGGATAATTGTTCATAAATCATTGCTTAAATTGCTCATAACTTCATAGTGTTTCTTGCCAAAAAGTATTTCACTGAATATCTGATAGGTTTTCCAAAATAATTTACTCGTAAAATGCTTGGATTTCAACATTTCAAAAGGATAGGAAAAAATATAAAGAGAAAAAAAAATTAAGGCTTTTTCTAAAAGCCAAGTTTGTTGGAGATTTTATTTCCGGTGGGTGGGGGAGATAGGAAAGGGTAAAGGGGGTGAAAAATGGTGATGGAAAGAGACTTGATTTGGGGTGATGAACACACAATAAAATGTACAGATGATGTATTGTAGAATTGTACATCTGAAACCTATATAATTTTATTAACCAATGCCACCCTGATCAATTCAATTAAAAAGAAAACACCACGTACATAACACAGATGCCTGAATCTTAGCTAGATTCTTTCTAGCCACATTCCCATCTCTTTCTTCTTTCTAGTCAGGTTGAGGCACAATGCACTTTCTTTCTATGCAAGGTGACTCTTATCACAAAAGTTTCCAAGAGAAGAAATACCAAAACTTTTTGGGTTAAGTCTATTATGTCATAAGTCTATTATGTTGTAAAAACTAACCTAAACCTGTATGCTGCATTTGAAATCCACTGTCCTATATTTCTACTATCAAAAATTAAAATCAGAACAGCTGCTTTTACCTCTCTCTCTTTCTTTTCACATCCTTGAAATATGTTGATTGGTTTGCCCCTTCATATTTCTACACTAAGTAGGCCCAGTTCCCGGGACCTTTCTTCATGGAGAAAATTTTCCAACCATTTAATCATTTTCATTGCTCTTCTTTGGACCTGCTCCAATTCTCTTTCCTGGGGTGGGCCCCCAGTGGTCATAGTGTTGCGGTGCAGACCTAAGCCGTGCTCACTAAGCGGGAAGTTACTTCACTGGAGGCACAGAGCATCAACCTCATGTCACTCTATCTGTGTGGCTACACCTCATTTGGTCCAGTCTCACTATGTGAAAATCCAGGTAGAGCTTGAAATAAACTTCACAAGAAGATTCACCACGAGAGAGCTTCTGGAAAACTACTCCATCACATTTAAAATATTATTTATTTTCCAAAATCTATGTGTGCACAAGTTTTTAGAGTGCATCTATCATGTGAGGGGAAGTAATATACATCTCTTCGTCCACTCATTCATTCTAGCATTTATTCAAGAGCATGTGTCAAATGTCCACTATGTTCTGATAGTCACAGGGGGATATGAAAATAAATACCTTATCTCTCTTATTTTGCTTTCTTGCCTTGAGGAGTGGATAGCCCAGAGAGATAGTATGTACATAGTGTGGCCTTTGGAACCAATCATATCTGTGTGAAAACTGTGGCCCCAGCAGTTACCAGCTGCATATCATCAGCACATACTTCCTCCAAACCTTAATTTCCTCATCTTTAAAATGAACATAATGTCAGCTTCTATCTCATGGGGAGTGACAATTTTAAATAAGAAATTCATGTGAATAGTGTGACAGAGCAGCTGGTTGTTATTATATTGCAAGGCTTTTCATACAGCGGACAATTTTATTTATTGACCAACTGAGTAAATAAAACAATGAATAAATACGTAAAGCCTATGGAAATCGATTACTACAATACAATATAATAAGCACTATAATAAAATCAGAAACAAAATCTCATGGGAGAACAGAGATGCAAAAGGTGAAGCCTACTTATGGAGACTCTAGGAGACATGCAGGAAACAATATTTAAATGGTGTAATTAAGGACAAGTAGAAGTTTGCTATGTGGAAAATATGGGGAAAGGTGTGCCAGACAGAAGAACGAACATGCGTAAAGGCACTGAAATAAAACTCAATATGGCAGGTGAAGGAATTGTGAGGGGCCAGGTGAATTCTGAATGGAAGGGCTAGAAGGAGGGTTCTTGCAAGTGATGGAGCTAGAGAAATAGGCGAGGGGCAGAGATGAAGGGTCACAAATGCATTGTTAGAATTTATTCTTTAGGTATGGGGAGACAGTGAGATTTCTGCAGAAGAATGAGGTTCCAAGAGAATTTGGAAACAATCATCCTATATAATAAAAGCCTAATATGCTAAGTGTCCGGATGTCCGATCAACCAATCAAAGCGTAATATGCTAATGATATGCTAAGGCCACTCAACCACTTGCTATGACATGCACTGACCACCAGGGGGAAGACAGTTAACTGGCCGACCAGTCGCCATGATGTGCACTGACCACCAGGGGGAAGACACTCCAAATGGTAGGTTAGCTTGCTGCTGGGGTCCGGCCAATCCAGACTGAGCAAGATGGGCCAGACACACCCTGGAGCCCTCCGCCTCCCTGGAAGGACTAAGGCATCCCCTAAGGGCTCCCGGACTGTGAGAGGACACAGGCCCAGGCTGAGGGATTCCCAATCCCCAGTGCACAAATTTCATGCACCAGGCCTCTAGTTATTAATATAATTGGCAATGCTGTAACAAGGGTGGGGAACATCCAGCCTATGGGCCCTATAAGGCCCGCAAAATCCTTTGGTCTGGCCCTGCCAAGGCATTAGGGGTGAGTTGATGAAATGTTTGACCAAATATAGCAGGCTAATTTTTAAGTGAACAATTTTGTATGACCCACAAATGATGTTATAAATATCCAAATGGCCCTTGGCAGAAAAAAGTTTCCCCACCCCTGGAAAGGATATAATTGGATGGAAAAAAATTGGCGTCAGAGAGTCCAGTTATGAAATGAAGTCTATTGAGGTGATTTAGGGATGATGAGAGAG
>NW_006285049.1:5914622-5923463 GCF_000327345.1 Myotis davidii | reverse complement strand
AGAGTGGAAAACTCAGATTTGAGAGATATTTTCTGGCATAAAATTAATAAAATGTGGAGAGTGATCATTTTGGGTTATTGATAAGGGAGGAAGAGGAGTATTGATCTTTTCTAGTTTAGAAGATTGGATAAAATGATGAGAAATATAAGAAGATGAGAAGTGGATTAAAATGAATCACGAGTTCAGTTTTAGTCAAACAGTATAAGGCTTTCTCTACAGAGCTGGAAATTAGAATCTGTGGCTTGAAAGAAAGGTTTGGGACAAAAATGTGGACTTGCGAATTATTAGCATGGAGAGAGCAATTGAAGTTTGGGTATGGGTGAAGTTGCACATTGAGTTTGGGAACCTTTATGGTCCCTGTCTAATTACCATTTCTAATCCATATCATACTTACAAAAAATGTTCTTTTAAATATAAATGTGCTTCGACTTGCTCATTTGGTGTAACGTACTCCTACTTTTTGTGCATCTGTCATTAATTCATTTAATGTTTAATTCTGTTTCCCAGAGACTGGCTCCTTTACTAAAGGAACGTCTCTGTCTTCCAAAAACGCTTATGGAAAGAGACTTGGCACCGAAATATAGGACACCATCAAGTGCACTCCATTTCTTGAAGCACAGATGACAGGAACATGTAGTAATGCTGGGTTTCATTACATGAGCAGGGAACATTAACTAAAATGGGAGGAATGATAACTGCCTGCGATGTCCCTATAAAGACAAACACTGATTCAAGATCCATTTGGCACCATTTAGAACATACTGTCACTCAATCATGTGTATTGTTCCTGATATCCAGATATATTCCAAACCCACCTCCTCTGTCTTCAGAGCTGCAGTAAAGTTATCACATCTAAGTCTGTGAGTGCTGGATTGCTTGATCAACATACCACCCACCCCAACCTCAGACCCTTTATTCATCAGTTATATGACTGAGCAGCCAAAGTAATTCTAGCCATTCGTTATACAATGTTGTCTTCTGTTAATCAGCTATAATCGTGCATAGGACTCTTTCAAATACCATCACTTCCAATTTATGAATACACAATATTTAGAGTGTTAATTTTAAAATTTTATAAATTTCCTTGCATTCCTCTAGATTAAATAAATCTTTCTAAACTTTCTAGAATTAAAAAAAATATATGTATATCAATTGTGATTGTACTCTTTATAGACTAAGGGACCCTCTTTTTTAAAAAAATATATTTTATTGATTTTTTACAGAGAGGAAGAGAGAAGAATAGAGAGTTAGAAACATCGATGAGAGAGAAACACCTATCAGCTGCCTCCTGCACACCCCCTACTGGGGATGTGCCTGCAACCAAGGTATATGCCCTTGATCGGAATCGAACCTGGGACCCTTCAGTCCATAGGCCGACGATCTATCCACTGAGCCAAACTGGTCAGGGCATAAGGGACCCTCTTAATCATATCCCATTTCTATTTTTTTTCTAGCTCTTGGGTACAGAACAAGGGTTAAAGACTTGGATGCAATTAAAAGTTAAAGTTCTAAGGATATGCCTAGAATTATCATTAACAAAATAAAAGCTAAAGATTTGTCTAATCAGGCAAGACTCTGAAGATGGGAACATTTTATAGTGCTAAATGTTTCTTCCTAGTGTCCTGTTGTGCCCATACTCTAAACATTCACAGTACTTTCATAGCACTTGTTTGTACATTTTTTAAATTACATAAATCCAATTTCTATAAGAATAATTCTTTCCATAGGTGTTAAGTAATATGTGAGTTGTTTACTTCTTGTTTGGAAATAATTCCCCACATTAAAAACATTACTTCTCTGGCTTTTTATTTCCTAATAACCCAAAGACTCATTTTTTCCTGGCCCCATTTTCAGCAGGTATGAGAGAGCTCAAATTAAAAAAAACAAATACATGTGAATATATGTATGGATGTCAGTACACAAACAGAGAGAAGAAAACGGTTTCACATAAAATAGGGATTTCCAAGGTGAGAGTTTTATGGCCCTTGCATCATTTGCAAAAGCTGATTCATGAGATTAAGGATCAGACCACAATGCTGTACACTGGTAGGTATAACTGTTCATTGACCAATGCCACGTGCCTGTAATCGGCCCTGCTGAGTATTTGGCCTACTCTCATAGCTGCCTTTTGGTTAAATGATTTTCTACCAATTTTTTCTAAAGCACGTAAGTTTGGACAGTTGTTTATTTTTTAATGAAATGATTATTTTTGTATGGTATTTTCAAAAATAAATGTACAATTAAATCAACAAAAATTGGAAAACAAAACATGTTTTCTAACCCAGACAAGATTCTGTCATTTCTTTTTTATTAAACTCCTCATTACATAAAAGTAAAACTTTTATGACAATTTAGGTATTCCTAATAAAGTTACAGACATTTTAAGGTTTTAAATAAATTGATGCATTCCATACTTTTGGTAATAACACATATGTCCCTCATTGCACATCTTCTTTCATTTCTAACAACAATTTTGCACAATTATTTAGTTCTCAAGTTTAAGTGTGTGTGTGTGTGTTTTTTTTGTGGTAACAGAGATGCCAAGTAGTAATTCAAATTTTATGTTTGCAATTTCTTACTTTTTGTCCAAGAACTTTAGTAACTTAATTATTTCGCTCATGATGATCCCACGGATTAACCCACATCTGTTTCATAAATCTAGAAAGATCCTGAGAATTGTCCAGTATTTTTATGGAAATACATAATAGACTAAACCCAAACCTTATCTTGTATATGTGTGTGTTCATGATATATCCAGGCATATCTTGGAGATATTGAGGGTTTTTGTTCCAAAAACTAAAGCAATAAAATAAATATTTTATTGACTAAAGCAATAAAATAAATATTTCGATAGAGTCGCACAAATATTTTCACTTATCAGTGCATATAAAATTATGTTTACACTATACATAGGCTATTAATTGTACAATAGCATTATGTCTAAAAAACTGCATTATACATACCTTAATTAAAAAATTCTTTATTGCCTGCAGTGAGGTGGAATTTTTTACTGGTAGGGGCTCTTTCCTTGATGTTGATGGCTGCTGACTGAGTTGGTGGTTGCTGAAGATTGGGGTGGCTGTGGCAGTTTCTTAAAATAAGACAACAGTGAAGTTTGGTGCAGCGATTGGCTATTCCTTTCACGAACACTTTCTCTCTAGCATGAGATGCTGTTTTATAGCATTTTACCCACCGTAGAACTTCTTTCAAAATTAGAGTCAATCCTTTTGAAACCTTGCCTCTGCTTTATTTAATTTTATGTAATATGCTTAATCTTTCACTATCATCTTAACAATCTTCACGGCATCTTCACTATCTCACAAAATTCCATCTCACAAAAACTCTTTGTTCATCCATGAGAAGCAATTCCTTATCTGTTAAATTTTTATCGTGAGATTGTAGCAATTCGCTCACATCTTCAAACGTCACTTCTAATTGCTAACTCTTTGTTCATCCATGAGAAGCAATTCCTTATCTGTTAAATTTTTATCGTGAGATTGTAGCAATTCGCTCACATCTTCAAACGTCACTTCTAATTCTCGTTCTCTTGCTATTTCTGCCACATCTTCAGGTACTTTCTCCACTGAATTCCTAGACCCCTCGAAGTCATCCATGAGAGTCAGAATCAATTTCTTCCAAACTCCTGTTAATGTTGATATGTTGACCTCATCTCATGAATGTTCTGAATTGCATCTAGAATGGTGAATCTTTTCCAGAAGGTTTTCAATTTACTTTGACAAGATTTGTCAGTGGAATCACTATCTATGGCAGCTGTAACCTTACAAAAAACTACAGAATGTTGAAAAAAAATAGAGGAAGATACAAGCAGAATATACTGTATTCATGGGTTGGTAGAATTAAAATCATTAAATGTCCATACTACCCAAAGCAATCTATGGATTCAATGCAATCTCTATTAAAATGCCAACAGTATATTTCACAGATCTAGAACAAATAATCCCAAAATTTATGTGGGACCATAAAAGACACTGAATGAATAGCCACAGCAATTTTGAGAAAGAAGAACAGAGTTGGAGGAATCACAATACCAGTTATAAAGTTATACTACAAAGCCACTGTAATCAAAACAGACTGGTACTGGCACAATAATAGGCATATAGATCAATGGAACAGAACAGAGAACTCAGAAATCAAGCCAAGTCATTCTGTTCAATTAATATTTGACAAAGGAGGCAAGAGCATACAATGGAATCAAGACAGTTTCTTCAATAAATTGTTTTGGGAAAATTGGATATGTATATACAAAAAAAGAACATAGACCACCAATTTACACCATACACAAGAATAAACTCAAAATGAATAAAAGACTTAAATGTAAGTCCTGAAACCAAACCATAAAAATCCTACCAGAAACCATAGGCAGCAAAATCTTACATCTCTCATAGCATTATGTTTGCTGATATAAGGGAAACAAGGAAAAAAAATAAACAAATGAGACTACATCAAAATAAAAAGCTTCTGCACAGCAAAATAAACCATCAACAAAATGAAAAGGAAGCCCACCGTATGGAAGAATATATTTGGCAATGATACATCTGATAAAGGTTTAATATCCAAAACATATAAGGAACTCATACAAAAGTAAGACAAACAATCCAATTTAAAAAATGGGCAAAAGAGCTAAATAGACACTTCTCCAAAGTGAACAAAAAGATATGGTATTACTTTTATTCATCCATCCATTAACAAATATTTATTGAACACTTATTCTGAACTGGCTGGCCACTATATTAAATGAATAATATATGCTTATTCTTTGTGCAACTTTGAGCAAGTTATTTAACCAAAAGCTTCAGCATTATGATTTGCAAAATAGGGATAATGATGCCTTCATAGTAGAGTTGGGGGAAGACTGAATATCTCAGGGCATATTCATGGGCCCATTGGTTCCCAATGCATGAGCTTGGGTGATCTGAAATAGGGAGTTCTATATGGAAATCTAGGTCAAAACATAGAGGAGTTGATGTTGGACTATGGAGTCATGATCATCTGTATCATTGCAATAAAGTAAAGGAAAGTAGTATGAGGAATGAAAACACAGCATATCTTCAGGGAACTTTGGACGAATCTATGTTATAATCTTGAACCTGCCTAATTATTAGCCTATTGACTGTGTGTTAGTTATTGGTCCTCTTTGAGACTGTTACCTCATCTGTTAAATTGGATAATATTGATGACATAAAATTATTGAATTAAATGTGATGATCCTTTTAAAGAATCTAGCACAGTAGATGGCAGTAATTATTATTGTTGTTGTTATTACTAAGGATTCCTTGGAAACTCTACTAACTTTGTCATTTTTGTAGCCATCTGAAGTTTTAAATCATGCCCTTCTTGAGTTCATGGTGAAAAGACAAATGGAGTCATAGAATTGCAGGGTCATTTGAGTAGTCCATCTCTAATAAATATTATTTTTCAGAACATTCTTCCTTTTTTAAAAAAAGAAAAAATAACTTTAAAAACAATCCTTGAATGGAACTACTATCCATTAGGATATGCAGTCAAAGTTATACATGCTCTTAATGTTGGATCACTGGGTGGAGAAAATAAGCAACATTTCCCTACCTAAGATTTCAAGGCTTTCTTTGAATAAATACATGGCATCTCATAAAGTAAAGGAAATCTTATTTCCTATGAATTAAAAAAACCCTCAGTATGTTCTTCTGTTTTATCTTCTTAATCATTTACTTGTTCACCTATTCCTATTTTAAATTCAGTTTATAAAAGACTATTTTCCTAGATCAGCTTTCTGTTCTTTCTCATGTGTGCATTGCTTATCTACAGGAAATGATAGAACATCCTTCATGTGAAGATTTAGTGAAAGTAACAGCACCAACATTCTTTATCTGTGATGATGGAAAGATAATCCACATGTGAAAGCACTTGGTGCCTCAGCTTATTTTGAGTGACAGAAGCATAATAGAATCTCCTAAGCATTAACATTCTGCAATAACCCAGCATTGTCATCTGTTGACTGATCCTGGCTCATGCTAATCTCACTCAGTGTTTCAAATTCCTAACAAAAACTAGAGGAATACACCTCAGAGCTATTATGTGGAAATGGATTAACTATAGTTCTGAATCTTTAAACAAACCCTTAATGATATAAAAGTCCTATTTATATACTTCTCAAGGGATGTTTATGGGCAGGATGAAAATTAAGAATCTAGGTCTCACAAGCAATTTGCATGCCTAAATCCTGTATATATTTTGCTTCTCAAGGTATAGCCTTTTCTGTCCTTTTTCCACATTTGATATTTTGGCTTCTTAATGGTGTTCTGCAAATGGTTTTAAGAATGCTGAGAAGAAAATTCTATATCCATGCGAATTTGAATTAAGGACATCATGTCATCTTCCATCATCTCCTGATTTTTAACTTCAAAAATCCAATCTTTTTTTTATGATCCAAATATGGCAATCCTTTGCAATTTTTTAACATGAGGAATTTGTTAGCCATTTCCTCCCAGGTATCTTTGCCCACTTCTTGTACTGCTCCCTGGCTATCCTGAACTCTTGTCCTACGCACAGATTTGGACCTTCCTTTCCAGGCAGTACTCTTGCATCCAAAGTTGTCTTTCTTTCCTTGTACCCATTGTACCTTAACCATCTTGGTTCTTGTTCTCTCAACTTCCTACTTTTAATCAGTGTCCAGGGAGGCAGCATGGTAGGAGAAGAAAGAGTATTGGGGTGCAGAAAAGAGATTTGAGTCAAAATTCTGGTCAATACTTGTGGTGTGCTCACCTATGCTAGGTACTATCTTTAGTACCTGTCATGTGATCACTCATTCAGTTCTCACCAACAGTCCCATGAAAGCAAGTACAGGAGGGTTAAATCAGTTGCCTAAAATCACAAAATCAATTCCAGTCCAAATGGTCTTTCTCCAGAGTCTATGTGTTTAAACTATGCATAGTGCCTGCAGGGCCCCCTGTGGACTTCTCTTGGCCTCAGTTTCTTCTGTCAGAGAGGAGAGGTTAGACAATAACAAACATCGCTTTCTGCTATAAAACTGTATAGTTCTAAGGAGGAACTCAATTGAAGCAACCAACTTACATTTAAGGCTTGATCTGCAAGAGCTTTAAAATAATTTTTATTTACCTATTTTATTATTTTTTATTGAGGTATACTCATACTTGACATACAACATTATATCAGTTTCAAGTATACAACATAATGATTTGATATTTGTATATATTGAAATAATCACCACATAATTTAGTTTGTCACCGTAAGTAGTTACAGTTTTTTTTTCTTGTGATAGGGAGTTTAAAATCTACTCTCTTAGCAACTTTCAAATTTGCAATACAGTATTAATTATAGTCACCATGTTTTACATTACATCTCCATGACTTATTTATTTTATATTGGAAGTTTGCACATTTTGACCCACTTCACACATTTCACCCACTTTCTACTCCTGCCTGTGGTAACCCCCAATTTATTCCCTGTGTCTTGGTTGTTTTTTTTAATTCCATATATAAGTGAGATCAAATAGTCTGTGTCTTTCTCTTTCTATCTTATTTCACTTAGCCTAATGCCCTCAAAGTTGATCCATATTGTTACAAATGGAAAGATTTTATTCCTTTTTTGGTGGCTAAATAATATCTTGTGGCTGAATTCACCCATAGCTGGGCATTTAGGTTGTTTCCATATCTTGGCTATTGTACATAATGCTGCAGTGAATATGGGAGTGCATGTATCTTTTAAAATTATTGCTTTTGTTTTCATCAGATATATACCCAGAAGTAGAATTGCTGGATCATAAGATAGTTCTATTTTTAAATTTTTGGAGGAACCTCCGTACAGTTTCCAGAGTGGCTGTACAATTTACATTCCCTTTAAAAACATTCTTTGTCTGAAGATAGAGGGCACAAAATAAAATTGTTTACTAATATCAAATATTTTGATATTGGTAATAATCTCTTGTATCACCATCAGAAGGTGTGAAATTGACAGCTTATATGTGGATATATAAATAAATATATACAGGCCTACAATCATGCAATGTAATCTAACATGTTGTATCAGAATTAGGTTTTGCCAATTATAGGAAAAACCCAATGGCTTACACAAAACAGAAATTTATTTACCCCATGTGAAAGAAGCCTGGAGGTAAGTGTTCCAGAAGGCAAGATACCTTGATCATCCAGCTTCCTTCTATATTCCCACTTATCATAGGTCATGGCTTTCTTTCATCCTTAAAATCAACTCATCGTCTAAGGTGACTGCATTTTAAACAGAAGGAAAGAAGGCAGCAAGCACCAGAAGCCTTTCTCCCATATGAGTCAGCTGTCTTTTTTCCTTATTATTGCACTTATTGGGGTGACATTGGTTAATAAAATTATATAGGTTTCGGGTGTACAATTCGATAGCACATCATATATATTTTGTATTGTGTGTTCACCACGCCAAGTCAAGTCTCCATCCATCACCATTTATTCCCCATTTTTTTCTTTCCCAGCAATCCCCACACTTGTCCATATCCATGAGTTTTTTTTCTCTTTTTTCTTTTTTTGTTCAGTCTCTCCACCACCCCCTCCTAGGCCTCCACTCCCTGCTCCTGACAGTTGTCAGCCTGACTGTCTACCTAGGAGTCAAGTCAGCTGTTTTTAAATAGCTTTTATTGAAGACTGCTGGGGTCCAACCCCAGCAGGTCCAGGGGTCCCCAAAGGTGTGGACGGAGTCAGCGAAGAAGGAATGACACGGAGATAGCGTTCAGTTGATCAGCAGCCTTGCCAGGATCTCTAGCCACAATCTCCAGCCAAGTTCTGTGTCCATGATCTCTTGCTAGGTTCTCCAGCCAGGTTCTCCAGGTTCTCCAGC
>NW_006285049.1:5900487-5914515 GCF_000327345.1 Myotis davidii | reverse complement strand
TGAAGGGGTTTTATTCCCTCCCTAACTTCAGGGGAAAATCTCTACCTGGGGAAACAACCTTTCCTGGAGAGGTGACCTTGGTTAAAACACGTAGTGCCAAGAAGGTGAGCAAATATATTAAGAACAGTATGCCATATATGCCAGGTCCCTTGAAACAGCAAGGATGGACTGGCTCCTGGCAGAAGACCAATCAAGCATTTCCATTGAACAGTTCTACTCATATGTCTCTAGCCAGAATGTGTGGCCAATCTTAGCACCAAAGTAGCTGGTACATGTTATCTCTTAGCTGGGTGTTTTGCATTCTGGAATAAGATGGACAGTGAGTGGAAAAGCGAGTCTTGTTGACTATCTATGAGATAATTATAGAAATCTATGAAAGAATACTACCAGCGACATAGAGAAATCACATTTGGAAGGTATGTAAGTAGAGTTAATAGAACGTGATGATTGATTGGATGTGGTGGGTAAAAAAGATGGAAGAATCAAAGTCAGTGAGTAAATTGAAATGACAAAGTGGATGGAGGAACCATTCTCAGATAAAGAAGAATATAAGAAACAGAATGCATGGAGAATACAATCCATAGCATTTACTTTTGTTAAATTCAGGTATATGTAGAGGAATAAAAAAGGAAATGCCAGGAATTCCAGGAGAAAGTTGGATATTTAGTATCAGAGCTCAATAAATTTATGTAGATATGTGAGTAGATGATGTTATGTGAGTAACTGAAATAATTAGAATTGGTAAGCTCACCTGGAGAGAATGTGAATGATGAGAAGAGACTAAAAATTAGGGCTCTGCTGTATGAGGTTAGATGAAGAACAACTACATTTAAACATGAGGAGAGAAAGAAGACCCAATAAAGATGCAGAGAGACAGGAGGAAAGCCAGGAGAGCTTGGGATCAGTTAGGTCAAATTGAGTTTAAAGTAGAAGGGAACGGATAATGGTATCAAGTCTACTGAGGAGCCAAGTGAAATAAGCGCTAAAAAAATATTTGAAATAAAAATTCAGTCTCAACGAAGTTTTCAATGGCCTTGAAGAAAGTAGATTTGTGGCCTCTTAATGAAGAAACAAGGAAACAATGAGATAATAAGTGTACAAAAGGCAAGGAAATAAAGATAGTATGCACAGACCACTTTTTCAAAAAGTTTCTTGTGACGAAGAGTAAAAAAAGGATGATAGCTGGAGGAAGATGGGGAATGAAGGAAGAATAAAATCAATACAGTGAGGTTCAAGGCTATTGCATGGTTAGACTGATCACTTTTAGGCAGGAGGAAAAACATTGACTTCATTGTGATAAGAGTTAGAAACAACTCCATTTATTTGTAGATAATAGGAATTTTAAAATGGGTGTCTTAATTTTCTCTGTGAAGCAGCAGTCAAGCTCATCTTCTGAGAGAAAAGGGGAGAGTTAAAAGTTGTGGGTCAGGGTTGAAATGACCCTGGAGAATGTGTGAGAATCTTGACCAACAAAGCATAAGAGATTCTGGTAGTGCTCAAGGGCAAGATTAATATCAAAAACCTCACATGGACTGTAATCTGCCACCTCTCCTCCTTCTGTTTCTTACCAGGTACATATTTCCGTATTTCCATCTATTTTTTTTTCTTGGGTGTTTTGTTTTTTTATTTGTATTGGGGGATTTTTAAAACAAGATTTTTTCTGACTATTTGTTACCAGTATAAAATAAAACTATTTCAATTTTATGAATTAGTTTCCATGCCTCCATGTTGAAATTTGTTATTAAAGTTGTTCAGATAAAAAATACCTCTACAAAGAATCCCTCCTTTCTAAAACATATCATCTTTTTCCTCTTCATTCAGTGACTACAACTTCTGAATAATGGTGAATAATAATGGTTACAGAAATATTTTTTTTCTTGTTTCTGACTTTAATGGGGATGCCTCTGATGACTATTTTTTGGGGGGATTCATCTATCCGATTTGTAAGTTTTTATTGAGCACCTCTCATGTGTAGTTATTGTGTTAGGTACTGGTTATATTGTAGTGAAATAATTTGACACTGTTTTTGATGTCATATTTAAAATTTCATGGTGAGATAAAAACTTTAAGAGGTTATAAAGATATGGTCTCATAATTATAACTTGTGATAAGGGCCATGACTTTTTTTTTTAAAGGATAATGCTATGAGAGAAAAATATGCAAGCTATAATTTACATTGGAGGTTCAAATAATTCTTCTCTGAAAAAGTTACATTTAATTAAAACATAAATGGAGCCAGAATTATAGAAAAATCAGGTCAGGTGTCAAGGTAGAGTTAAGTAAGAGGTGTGGGTTGTTAATTAGTGTAGAATATTAAATGAGCTTGCAGATTGAGATTACTTTGTACAATGGAAGACATGTAGAAAATATACTAAGTGCTTAATGTTAACTCTATATAATTTTAGATAACTTGAAACCTTTCTTAAGTTAAGAAAATAAACTTTTATGCTTAGTTTACTGAGAAGAGTTTTTAGAAATAATAACAATATTAGAATGTTATTAATAGACCGTATAGACTTATGAGTGTAATAAATAATGTGAACTATTCATTCATTCTAAAAATTAATTTTACTGGACCATAATTTTTTTAATGTATTTTATTGATTTTTTACAGAGAGGAAGGGAGAAGGATAGAGAGTTAGAAACATCGATGAGGGAGAAACATCGACCAGCTGCCTCCTGCACACCTCCTACTGGGAATGTGCCCACAACCAAGGTACATGCCCTTGACTGGAATCGAACCTGGGACCCTTGAATCCGCAGGCCGATGCTCTATCCACTGAGCCAAACCGGCCAGGGCTGGACCATAATTTTTAAATTTAATTTAATTGAATTGGCGTATAGCTTAGATATTTTGTAAATATATTAATAAATAGGTTTTTAACAGTTTTGGGGGGTATTATTTGTTTGGGTTCATTTGGTGTAATTGTCAGATGTATCATGACCAATGTTATGATAATTTTATAAAATCAACTGGAATTTTTCTTTCTATTTTTTTGAATATTTGGAAATAGCTTCACCAGCATAGGGATTTTTCAAATAACATTCCTATGAAACCACTTGACTTTGTGATCTTTGGTAGCACACATTTCTTTGATAATTTTATCAGTTATTTCTGGTTATATGTCTATTAAGGTTTTATGTCTTTTTTGTAGTCAGTTTGGAAACTCATGTTATCCTAGTGTAGGTAACTATTAGTTCTCCACTGAACTGTTTACAACTGACTTCTATCTGCTCTTAAGTCCAGTTCATTCTTTTCATAGTCAGTGTAGTTGTTGTGATCTCTCAGAATTATCATTCTAATTAACTTGCTTCTCTGAAAACTCTTCAATAACTCTCTATTTCTCTCAAGATATAATCTGTACAGAATATATGAGTCATGAATCTTTTAATTATTTCTAATTTACATAAGTTATCTTTGTCTCCTTTTATTTCAATTCCCAGAATATGCTAGTTTCACCCTCCCCTGGGTATCTGCATGTGTGTTTTTTTTTCCCCCTGTAGCTGAAAACCCCTTCTACATCTGCTTTCTAAACTCTGGATAACTCTCCTCATCCTTCAGGTCTCTGCTCAGCTGTAACCTTCTCCTAGAAGTCCTCACTATGTCTTAAGATTATATTTTGTGTCCTTTATATTGGGGACCTACACCTACAGAATGTCCAATAAGCAAATTGAGAGGAAAAACATTGCTTTATTCATTTTTGTATATTCAAAGTCTGGAACAAAGGCCGGCACATAGAAAGTACTGGCTGGTGTGGCTCAGGTGGTTGAGCATTGGCCTATGAACCAGGAGGTCACGGTTTGGTTCCCGGTCAGAGCACATACCCAGGTTTGGGCTCGATCCCCAATAGGGGGTGTATAGGAGGCAGCCAGTCAGTGATTCTCTCTCATCATTGATATTTCTATCTCTCTCTCTGCCCTTCCTCTCTGAAATCAATAAGATATATATATTAAGGTTTATATATATATACACACACACACATACACATACACACACACACACACATATATATATATGTATATGTATTAAAGGGAAAGTACTCAATAAATATTCATTAAATGTTGAATGAATTACAGGTGTGAATAACTTCTAATTACACTGAAATTTTTAACAACTCAGACTTAGCCTTTCCAAAGCATCCAATTTAATCACTATATAAAGAACACTTTTTTCCCACTCAAATTTATTTCACATAATATTTAATTTTAATTATGTAATTATATCAAAAACAAGTGCAACTGGCATAAAAAATTGTGACTCTTGCTAGGCACATAGCTGAACACATGAGAGCAGAATGTTTACTAGCCATGAGCACAGGGTTGGGCAACAGTTGTTCATCTGTGAAGTCTCTTAGAGTTTCTATAAGACAAATGAACAGCTCACAATTTAGAAATAGTTTTTGAAGTTTGTACGTTCAGGAATTGGGCCCTAAAACATTTTTGTCATACAAGATAAAAATGAATAAGAATCACAAGATTGGACAAAAGTCCTCATTAACATGAACGTTGAACTAATATAGTATTAGAGCCCGATTTTTTGGTCCAAGGAGCTTGGGACTTTCTAATAGAAGACATCATAGAATGAAAACTTTCTTTCAGTACTGGAAAGGCTCTGGGAAAATTCCCACAATACATAAAAAAGATTGTCTTTGTAAGCCCACATGCTTCTGAACATTTCTCCTATCTCCTATTCAATCTCTGTCTTGGATATTCCAAAATGTTTATTTTCTAAAATTATTTGGAAGAGCCTGATCTTTAGAACTGATTTTTTTTTGTTCTTCACATATTAGCAAAGCACCACTTAAGCATTCCACTGATATATGTCAAAGAAACAAATTTTTATACCTAAAATGGGTGTAAGTATAAAACTTCTATTTTGGCAACTATTTGGCCTGCACATTTTGGGACTTATCTTTGCGATCACATCACTCACTCTGTTACTGCTACTAGGGTCATGCAATTTTCTTCAGAGGGTTCAAAACTCAAGTCGCCTGCCAAAGGGATGAAGAAAACTGGATGAAGTTGATTCACAGTGTTATTAATTCCTTTTTATTTATCCATCTCTGCAATGTTAACTTGTTAGAAATGCCTAATTGATGTCTATTTTCAGACATTGCTCTAATATAATTTATCTCATATTAAATATCTGTTGCAAAACTTATGCAGATATCCACCAGGGAACTCTTTTCTTATTGGCCAGTTGTGGAAACTCTATCTATCTATCTATCTATCTATCTATCTATCTATCTATCTATCATCTATCTATCTATCTATCTATCTATCTATCTATCTATCTAATATATCTATCTATCTTTCTATGACTATCTCTACCTCTACCTCTATCTCTATGCCTATTCCTATCTCTATTCTCTCTATATCTCCCTCTCAGGACTTGGGAGTCAGTTGTTGTGGATATTGAACTGGACAATTACCTAGAGGTGGACTTTAAGCTTGTACCAAGACTTAAAGAACCTGCATTTATGAAAAAGCCAAAATGAAAGAGCCTTTCTAAGAAAACAGGTTAAAAACAAAGCAGACAAGTTCATTGGTTGATCTCTTCCCACTCACCCTATAACCCCTGGACACAGACAATGGGGTGGTGAGGACCTTGTGGGTGTCGGGGAAGGCGGGAGCAGGCTGGAAGAGCTTAATGGGGGAAAAGGATGACCTATGTAATACTCTCAACAATAAAGATAAAAAGTAAAAATAAGTTAAAAACAGAAGAAACAACGCAGACATGCAGAGAGAAACCAGAGATGTGAAATGGCTACAAAGACAAAAAGGCAAAGAGGTTGCCTGACTGCTTTGGGATCAACTGAAACCAGGTATGCTTACTGCAAGCACATTGTTTCCTTGAGATTCTCTCATATCTTTTCAGTAAATTTGGTAATTTGCACAGTTTAAGCAGGTGTATGTTTCTTGCAACCAAATGATTTCTGGCTCATTCTTCATACCATATTGAGAATTTGGAAACAAATAAGTAAACTTTCAGATGGAAAATATGACTCATTGAAGAAGACAGGGTGAAGAATGAGAAAAACACCGCCCCTTCCACCCCCACTCCTGCTTTTGATATATTTTTCCTTATAAACCGTAGAGCTCATGCCCCATACTGGGCAAATATCAAAGTTAGAAGTTTGCCTTTGATGTTCTTATTCTTTCCTTTTGCTCATTCTCTAACTTATAAAAGTTCTATCTTCTCCTTTTGGTATTTAGAGACTCATGCTCTCATCTCTCTCCCTCTTACCATAACCAATCTCTCTCTCTTTTACCATAACCAATCTCTCTCCCTTTTATCATAATCAGTACATCTGATACATTTATTTAAACAAAGGAAAATATAATTTTAAAGCTATATCTCCCTCTGTCATTATTCATGCATATACTAGTATGTCAGAGAATTTCCCTTTTAGCAGTATTTAAGATGTTAAGTTTAAAAATAAATCTCAAATTGGGAAATTTCAGCTGGTAAAAGGACTTGCCTTTTGTGGGCAAGCTGAACATGTTTGGAATCACACTGCAGAGATGGTTGTCTCCTCTGTTTCCGTGGTAAGCCTTGCTATGATTTGAGTATGTCTGTGACAGAGTGTGGAATGTGAATATTTGAGAAGAGACCACCCTGCCTGTTTGGATTAGTGTCTGTATCTATTTTAACAAGTATGGTGCCTGGGAGTTCAGTTATTATGAGTTCAACTCTAGTTAGGGGTCCTGCATACATTTCAAGGGTAAAGGGCAAAGTACTTGTAGTCTTTTCTCTATGCTTCATAAGGATCTTTGAAATATAATATTTTCTCTTAAGTGGACATGTCTTCAAAATGAGCCAGCTAGTTGACAGATAGCTTGCATATGCTTACGGGTAACTACATTCATAACATACAAGTATTCAAAAATGCCACTATTGTTTTCTCAAAATTCAATTTTGCATAGTTCTGGTAATTAACTCACTGTCGAACGTTGCATAAATTTGAATTGCTCCAGTGTGCAATTGCCAAGCTTCCACAAAGCTTGAATGGAGATCAAACAAAAACTCTCAACCTCCGTAATGACAATGACAATATAAGACCAATTCCAGATTTTTTTCCATCATATAATCAATAAAATCATATGAATTTGTAAAAAGTCCCATCAAATCTTTGAAAATATGCATCTTCTAACTTGAGGTAACCTGCAAGGTCCCGGAGAAAGTGTGAGGAAATTTGGTTTTCTGTTGAACTCATCCAGACTCAACATAAACCTGGTGTGGTTAGGTCTGTCTGCTAAAAGGTATCATATCACAGTTTCCTGCTACTGAATAATGATGCCAAAGAAGTTGTACTAGAATCTTTTTTTTCTGGAAGGAGGTGTGCAATAGAGTCACAAAAACCCAGATGAAGTAATGACAGAGGTGGACTTTATTTCAAGCCATAATCTTGACTCATGATAGAATTATACATTTTGTTCTTAAATCTTTCCACTTGAAAAACAGTATAATACATTAGCCGTGTCCCGAACTGTCCAAGGAATTGCAGTTTTGGGTGATCTGATGAGTGCTGATCATAACCTAAAGTTCAGGGACCTTGTGTTTGTCCCTAACACTACTGTCTTGGTGTGAATTGCTATAACAAAATGTCACAGATCAAGTAGCTAATAAATAACAAAAAATTTATTGCTCACAATTCTGGAGGCTGGAAAGTCCAAGATCAAGGTGCCAGCAGATGTAGTGTCTGGCAAGGACCTACTTTCTGGTTCATATGGCAGAAGGGATGAGAAATCTCTCTGAAGCCTCTTTTATAAGGGTGTTAATTCCATTTACTAATGATATGTCCTCATGACCTAATTACCTCCTAGAGCCCCTAATCCCAAATATCCTCACAATGGGATTAAATTTCTACATATGAATTTTGGGGGAATACAATCAGTATATAGCAGAAACTATTAAGTTGTTTTCTAACATGAGATCGGTAATTCATTCATTTATCCCACTAATAATTTTGAGTTTTCTATTAGATGCCAAGCTCAGAGATGGGAAGAAGACAGCTTGATCAAAGGAATCTATAAAAAAATAGCAGAGAATAAGCGTTTGGTGTTCTGGAGTTAAGGTGAGGTAAGAGCACCGAGGGATTTGTAAAACTAGAGAAACAGGTAGGGGCCTGATAGTGGAGGATCACAGATGTCATCAAGTCCCGTAAAATCTCTAATCCAAAGATCTTTTATCAGATTAGGGGAGACTAACCATTTCTTAATCATCTTTCTAGCTCCCAAACATAATTCAGACCTACTACTGAGTAAATGCTTACTACATATTTCTCTACCTCTAGCTCTTTTTATTTGTTGTTGTTGTAAAAAAAATTAGCCATTTTTACTTTTAGAAAAATCACAGATTTTAGTTAATCATGTAAAATTGGTTGAAAATTTTGAGTCTATAAAATAATATAAAACACAACTTCAGCCATTGTTTCATGTCTTACAGAGTGCAAAATATTTAAGGCAACACAAATTTATTTACAAAAATGAAAAAAACCCACATGCGATGAGTGGCATCTAGGTGCTAAGCCCTGTGCTACAGTTTGGCCTGTGAATTATTTAATACATACAAAACCTCATCAAGTAGATTCTATTATCCTCACCTTACATATAGAAAAGCGGGTGTCAGAGGTGTGAAATAACTTGCCCATGTTACCTTGGGAGGCAGGGTTTGAACCTTAGTCTACTGGCTTCACACCTCTAAATATATTATAGCACTTCCAGCGCTAGATACACACACAGGAAAGAATCTCTGTTTAGATTAATGTAAAGTTTACATACACACACACACACACACACACACACACACACACAGTATTTTTTTTCTTTATTTGGTGACATTTGAGTTTAGATTACTAAATAGTTTTAGAAAATGTTTGACCAAAACATTTAACTAACATGTTTCATGTTGCTTTAATTAATCAGGACCTTCTGATTTTGGATTGCTGAAAAAAAACAACTTCTCTTGTACTTCCTTTTCCCCTTCATCTTTCCTTCTTTTAAAATGTCACTCCCAAATCATTTGAATATACCTCTTGACCAGAACTGCTTTAAATTGAGTTGAGGGAGGGAACCTTGTCTTTCCTCCTGTAGTTCTTGGAAGGCTTCTGCTTCCTCTGTGGTTACACATGCCCTTGGTATATTTTCCTTCCAGGGCGGCTCTCTGAATAGTGGCATTCAGGTTGTCAGAACTCCCTCTCTGCCTGGGACTGTGAAGTCAGGGCTTACAATGTACAGTTTGTTACTTAGAATAATAAAATAATAATAAAGTGAGAGCTTATGATGTACAGCTTACTATGTAGAGTGGACACCCAATGTCCCTTCTGAACAGAAATGGAAGGGAGAATAAATAAACCATATCCCATCAAGACAAGAAAGTAACGATAGCCAGACAAGATTTGGATTTGGGGTAACTGTACCTATGTGGGGCAATTATATTCACACCTTGGGTTCTTTATAATGTCTATGTTCTGCTTTTGCTAAAAAAGATAAAAGCAACTCTAATTTCCTCACATGGGGCTCAATGGATTTCCAAGTTTGAGTGATTCTTCAGCTAAATGTTTGAATAAGGACATGTAAAGAAAGATAACAATTTCATTTTAAACCTGGCATTTAAAAAATTGCTTTCTCTTTAGTAATTTTTCCCATATGTTAGCCAAAGAATTGGCACTTGCCTACCCCTAAGATTTTCTAACTTTCCTAGTCATTCTTTTCTCTATTTTTTTTTACATTTGGACATGCTCAGTATTTCCCTGCTGAGAGATAGAGTACCAAGTTTCAGAGCCTCAGTAGGAGGCCCACACTCCACGCAAGACTAATTAGCAAGTGGAGAATATGATGGTTCATTTTTGTGTCGAATTGATTGGGACCTGAGGTGCTCAGATTTAACATTGCTTCCAAGTATGTCTTTTAAGGCATTTCCAGAAGAAATTATCATTTGAACTGATGTGCTGAATAAAGCAGTTTGCCCTTCCCAATGTGGGTGGGCCTCATCCAATCCACCGGGGGCCTCAATAGACCAGAAAAGTGGAAGAAGGGTGAATTTACTTTCCACCTGACTGCCTGAGCTCACACTTTAGTCTTCTGTCCTTAGATTCAGACTTAGGCCATTGTCATTTCTGTTTGTCGGGCCGCAGTCTTGGACTGGAATTTACATCACTTGCTTTCTTGGGTCTCCAGATGAAAGCCTGTGGGACTTCTCAGCCTCCGTAGTCACATGAGCCAATTACATGTAATTAACCTAATTATGCTAATATGTATAAAAATATATGTGTAATAGCCTATAGGATGTATTCTATTGATTATGCTTCTCTGGAGAATCATGACTGATACAGAGGGCATATGCATTATTATATCCCTCCCAAAAATATTATTTTTTCTCTTTTCCCCAATATTTGAGTTTGAGACCTTACTGCACAGACCCAAAATAGCACACAGCCTGACAGGCCCCTGTCTTCTTGGAGCCTTTAGCATTCTTTCTCCTATCTGTCCTCTTCCTCCATTGAAAGCTCAGGCATGACTAGAAAGTAAGCCAGTTCTGTTGCCAGCTCTCTTGTCCTGCCTTTCTTCCTTCACCTTTCCTTCCTTTAAAATGTCCACACTCTGACAGCACTCTGGGACGCTGGACCTTTCTTTTGCCATCATCAATCATCAGATGCCTTCTCCCAAGTTCAAGAGAAGTTCATTGGCAAATGCATTTAAAGTACATAGTCATTGGCTGATAATAATAACATATTAAATTTGCCTAATCTTCCTAAAGGAGTAAGTGATATGATATTTTGACACTCTCTCACAAGTGAAAGAAGAAGCAGCTGTTTTGCACCAGAAAGAATCATGTCTTTGTGCAGTAGTTGGCCATCTCTAGACCATCGTGGATTCAGTCCTGCCACTCAAATTTCTCAGCCCTCAAAGGAATCTCCCTGTCTCTCCTTTAAGACTGAAAAGTACTCATCCATTTTTTTTTTCATGTTAATGAAAAGTATTCAGCAATGTGTTTCTACACTGGATTTTTTGTTGTTTTTCTTTTAGAGCTAGGAAAGATTAAGTAAACTTTAATGATCATATTATCAGATAGCATTTATTAAATCACTATAAATTATATAACCCCAAAGTAACCATAGAGGAATATGTTGCTCTTACATTAAGGAAGGAATAAGGAATTCATATTGAAATATGATATTTTATCATACAGCACATAAGATCCCAGCATTAGCTCTTGGTCCAAGTGGCCCTTGTCCAGTGTGTGTGTTTATACTGGCATCTTTTTTAACTTTTTAAATAAACAATTGATCTCTCACCACCATAACTTTTTTCTTTAACATCTTCTAAAAAGCTATGAGCCATAATTGCATTGCTTATAATATATATAAAGGATACTTTTTCCTGTAATTTGGTAAGAGTCTTAGATTTACAAAAAATCTTATAATTTCAAGAATATAAACTATGTAGATAATATAAAGAGCTACACTAAACATTAGAACACACGTAGTATTGTCTCTATTAAAAAGGATATATTTTTTAAATGTTAAATTGCCTTAAAAATCATGGCTCCTTAGATTTAAACGTATTCATCAAACTGCTCCATTTCCACTTCCTGTTTCATTTTGTCCTGGGTGTGTCATTGAAAAGGATCCTTTAGTGCTTAACAGTGATGGGAATGTAAAAGTCTCGCCCAGGCTATTTCAGGGATCCTGACAGCGGTTTCCAGTGACACCACAGTTTGTGTATGAAATAATTCAGGGTACAAAAATTGAGAAACAAATTTATATACCAAAGCAACAATTTACTATTCACCTAATAAGGACTAGACCTGGGTTAGACACACCGTTGTCTCCAATCTTCACAACAATCCTGGAAAGTAGGAATTCTTGCTGTGTTTTTACAGAAGGGGAAACAGGTAGAGAGTTGACATGATTATATGAAGGATGCAGAGTTCCGAGGTTTCAGAACAGTTAGTTAAAACTTCGTCTGTTGCCTCCCAAACCCACGTTCTTACCACTAAACATCCTACCTCCTTATGACTAAGAAAGACGTGCCCCTGAAACAGTGTTTGGTTTTTCAAAAATGGAATCTGCTTTAATTTTTATATAATCTAATTTCTGAAATAAATTTTAAAATAATGGTATCGGGGATAATGTTTCAGAATCTCCAGTGACACATTTTAAAGTCTTTTCTTGTTGAAGGTAGTTTTCACATAGTATATAAATGTTTATACAAAAGTTATCATACTATAACTTATTGCTTTTTTGTTTAAAAATTGTTTTTGAAATCTGTCCATGGTGCTATCAGTGGCCTTAGTTTATTCATTTTTTCTTCAGCTTTTGTAGCTGCAGCTTAATTATTCTTCAAAGTCATTGTGCCAAATTATACTCCTAGCAATGTTGTATGAGTATTCTCAGGTTTCCATAGCCTTGTTATTGCAGACACTACTAGTTTTCTATCCAATACTCATTTGCCATGCTTTTCTTACTAATAGAAGCCTGATTTTTTTCCAGTGGCGACATGTACGACTTCTAAAAGTATATTTCCCTGCCTCCCTAGGTAACTAGAGGTGGCTACGTGATATAGTTCTGGCGAAGGAGATAAAATCAGAATCTATTGGATGTTCCTGAAAATGTTTTCATTTGTCATATAATCCCCCTTGTACTGCTTCCTTGTCTTTGAACTATCCTGGAGTGCAGACATGAGGTTAGAGACAGAACAGTGATCTTGAACCCATGAGGTATCAGTATGAAGGTGAGAGTTAAAATAAGGATGATGTGACAAAGATAAAAGGACCCAGGGACACCAATGGAGCTGCTGTACTGGCTACAGACTTCCAGTGTCTGTACTTCTGGTTATTGAAAAAAAGTAAACCTTATTAAGTAGGATCATTCTTTAGAAGAGAAAAATGGATCGCTCTATTTCCATTACATTCTTGGTAGGTTATTGATATATTTTAAAAGTTGATTTTTGTATTTTACCCAACAGTTTAAAATGTTTTATGTTCAGAGATTTCAGAGTATCTAATCACCATATTTTGCCAAGAAAATGAAAGCCTTATTAACTCTTTAAACTTTGCGCTATTAATTATATCAACATGCTTTGCATGTTGGTTTAAAAAAAGAACTAAAGTTTATCGTAACTTAATGAGTCCTTTTGATTATTTCCCTCATTTCATATAGACAATCTGATTTCTGGTCCATTTTGTGGTAAATACAATACTAAAATTTTCTGTGACTTCAGTCATAAAAAAAAGTGAGGAGAAGCATTTCTGGAGGGAGAGCATGAGGAGCTGGGCTGACCCCCTCCCCAATAAAATACCATAACTGGGGAAATTCATGAGAAAACAACCATTTACAGTCTCTGAAAGTTGTCCTAAGCAAATGGAGAAATATTTATTTAGGAAAATCTATTAAATCTCAGGAGAGTGAGAGTCTGTGTCATGTGAGTCATGACACACTTCACTCCCCACCCCCAACCCTCGCCCAATATGATGGAAGCTTTACTCTGGGCTTATGCAACCAAGAAAATGGAGCTCTCTTTCCCCCCAGCTCCCAGTCTCTGATACATTTTAGCCCCATGAAGGGGAGGCTATCAGCACGTCTCACCCTCCATAGTACTGCGTGGTAGAAACTCTATTCAGGTAAGCACTGAAGTCTGAGACTCTCTTATTCTACCAAATTCCCAACTGTAGAGTCAGGGATTGCCTTTACCCCTGTTTGTCCACAGGGTAGAGATTCTACACTGAGAAAGGGAATCCAAGACTAAGGGTTACTGCCTCCACTTAGTACCCTACTCACAGAGTAGCAATATCTCTCTCAGAAAAGCAGACCTTTATATAAGTTCTGTCCAGGCAGGCCATAACCCCAGAATTCACCTCAAGGGGTCTGGGTTTATTTGGAACAGAGTGTGGGATAGCTCAAGCCTAAACATTTTGTGAAAGATAAAAGCAGGTTTTGGTGGTGAACAATTAAGGGAAGGCTGGCAGCTCTGTGACAGTAATAACCAAAATGGTAGCTTAACTAGATGTTTAGAGGCGCGCCC